>NW_028247248.1:0-68972 GCF_964263255.1 Lissotriton vulgaris
GCTCCAGTGTTTTCTGACTCCCCTTGCGGGGTGTTAGAGATCGAGTCCCCGGGAAAGAGATACCAACCTCTCTCATTCTAAGGTATGGAACTGATTAGAACCTAGAGAAACCTTTGGCAATTCTTGGCAAAAACTAAACTAAAACTAAACTATCAACAGAAGGAAGGTAGTAGTGTCCAAAATGGAAAAGTCAGCAACATTCAAAAAGGATAATACGTTTCATAATAGTTATGCGTTAAAAGTGGAAACAGTCGAATAATATACAATGGGTGCTAAAGAAACTCAAAACACTTACTACCTAAAGGTGCTGTGTCGGTGCACAAAAATGTACAACCAGAAATACTGTTAGAGAGGTGAGAATCTATTTACAGCACTCCAAAACATGTTTTGAATTATTTCAGTTTTTTTGTACGTATTGTACAGCTAAAGGATTAATCTATTATCACCAGTAATGTTCATGGGATATCATAACAATAACACAGTATAAGGATAAGCAGTGGTCCAGTGTGGAATCAAAAAGAGGTCCTCTTCAAAGTAACGAGAGTTTGGTTATTCTTCTTTATTCAAAATTCATAAAAAACAGGTTTTTCCAGCATACAAATCGCCACAAATCGCCAACACGTGTTTCGTCTCTCACAGAGACTTCATCAAGGCATAGATAGTAGTCGGAAGATGTCTAATAATCCATTAATGCAATGAGGACTCAGCGTTATGTGTTTTGATAGTGGAATACCACAATATTATGTAGTTAAGTAAACACGTAACTGGATTCACTCCAACCGGAGAATGAGTATAATTATCTCATTAGTCGTGTCATCATTATTAATATACAGAAGTATCAAAGGCGAGGAAAAATATACGAGTAAAGGCTGTCAGCATCCAGAGTTAAGATCGCAGCACGAATCACACTATTAGTAAATTTGATCGGACTCCCCGGAGGGTTAGAGGGGTCAGAGTTCGCAACCCTGATAAGTTGCAGTTTGCCAAGTGTCAGCAACTCGAATAACCCGCCTTGTCGCCTGCAATAGCCTATATACAGCCTTTACTCGTATATTTTTCCTCGCCTTTGATACTTCTGCATATTAATAATGATGACACGACTAAGGAGATAATTATACTCATTCTCCGGTTGGAGTGAATCCAGTTACGTGTTTACTGAACTACATAATATTGTGGTATTCCACTATCAAAACACATAACGCTGAGTCCTCATTGCATTAATGGATTATTAGACACCTTCCGACTACTATCTATGCCTTGATGAAGTCTCTGTGAGAGACTAAACACGTGTTGGCGATTTGTATGCTGGAAAAACCTGTTTTTTATGATTTTTGAATAAAGAAGAATAACCAAACTCTCGTTACTTTGAAGAGGACCTCTTTTTGATTCCACTCTGGACCACTGCTTATCCTTATACTGTGTTATTGTTATGATATCCCATGAGCATTACTGGTGATAATAGATTAATCCTTTAGCTGTACAATACGTACAAAAAACCTGAAATAATTCAAAACATGTTTTGGAGTGCTGTAAATAGATTCTCACCTCTCTAACAGTAAAACTAAACTATAGCTTAAACAGCATCTACTTCTTCCCTCGTACTAGACTTAGGTTAGGTACACTGGAGTAGGATTATTTTAGAAGCACCAGTTGAGTTTTTTAGCCTGTGTTATTTATGTATGTATTTTTACATATATCATAACTACAGACCATGCTATTACATTATTATTTTATATTACTGTTAACGCTGTATGCATTATACTTCGCATTCTGTCTTACAATTCTAGCAGTTCATATCTCTTACATGAGAAAGAAGACTGTTCAATAAACCCTTTTTATTGAAACACCCGTCTCTTTATTTCTGTGAAACAACTCTGTAGAAACAAAGCATGCATGTTTGACTGAGTGAAATGCTTATCTATTGTTTCCACAACTCTGAAGATATTGTTCCGACTCTAAGGGAAATAAAGTTGTCATGTTTATGCGCTTGTCAGAAACAAATCCCTTCCTGTTCATTCGAGAAAGTTTCTAGTGACCTCTGAGTTAGCTGGCACACACAAGTAATTAAGTTTAATGTACTTGATAGAGACATACTGTCCTCAGTCCTATGTCAAAACTATAGTGTATATTATTCCAATGTGCAGAGCCTATTAGGGATATAGGAACTACACTACAGTATCTTCCAACTGGGAGCAGATAGAAATCTGAAACTTGGTGTCTCTGGACTAAAAAAGCATATTTTAGTGACGTTGGTCTTTAAATTGCAGGCCTAAATACTCCAGTTTTAGAAATTTGGCATTGTCTTACTTTAACCATTCTGTGCCTCTGCATGTCCCTAGAATAAACGTCTGGGTCAGCGTGACAACTGGGCTTTCTGAATTAACTCTAGACAGTCACACACAAAGTGAGCTGAGGTGTGCCCTACATATCCTGATGGCCTGTCACCTGGCTGATGGGTGTTCCTGTGCTAAAGTGGTGGGAGAAGTTGACACTTGCACCTAAATAGAGCTATGCCTGTCTCCTCACAAAGAGCCGCAATAACCCCTTTAGTGTGTCTGGAGCCAGGGCCAGGAAGAGCAGGGTATTGTGCACTACAAAGACCTTCCTTGTCTCCCTTCTTCAAAGGATAAAATTGGTATAAGTACCGGACCTCTGACACCATGTACTCAAAACACTTCTGGACTTGGAACGTTCTGCCAGGATGAAGAGATGTTGTGCTGCCAGGAGGGACTGGCACTTTGCTGCTTGTTTTGCTGTGTTGGCCTGCTGCATGCTGCTTCTGTCCTGGGAGTGAGAAGACTGAACCTTGCTCTCTACATCCTGTTTTCTAAAGTTTCTCCAGTGGCTTGAGTGAGTTTGCCTCCTGTTGCAAGTCTAAGGGCCATCGAAGAGTTCATCTGCAGCACCCGGGCTCCTCTACTGAGAGCCCTACTCTGCCAAGTGGTGGCACATCCAGTTCATGGGCCCTTGGTAGTGAGTTTCCATGCTAAAAAGAAGAAAACTAGCACATCACCTTCAAGCGCCACTTTGCAACTGGCGCAGCTGCCTGCCCCGAAGCCATGGTCACTGCTCAACGCAACCACCATGACTTACAACGAAAGCTCCGACGCCACCACAGCACCTCCGAGGAGCTGCCACTGTGTGAGTCTCTACTACTGCGTCACGTAAGTCCATAACTCCAGACTACGCTACAGTACATGTGACTTTATGGTGTGACATTTACGCTGCTAAATCTATGCCTCACGGCTTGACCCTCAACACTTCATTGACGCGGCACCGACATCGGAATCAACTCTCCGCCACAACCGCTGCATCACGTCCCATGCTCATCGCATCATCCACAGATGAAAGGGGCTCAATGACTCCAGGAACCAACGCCTCTCTTACTTCAGTGACTCATCACCTCCGTTGTGCAATGCACCGTCCCCGAGCACCGACATGGCAACAACCTGCATATCAACTGCCTCAGCGATGCCCCATCTCCCCGGCCCTTGTATCGTCTATTATTCTCAATTTCTTCAAGGCACTGTACTGGGGTCTGCACGACTCCGTAGCTGGCCCACGCTCCATTGTTGTCGGCCTCAACTTGTGTATCCGTCCTCGTCAAGCATGACCAGAGCTGTTGAGTTTCTTAGTACTATAACTGCATCTGATTTTGAAAAATTCATATCTTGACTTGCGTATTTTGGATGTTTGTTGTTTTGATCTTGTTTTACTCCGATAAATATTGGCTATTTTTCTAAGTGTGTATGTGTGTGTGTGTATGTGTGTACATTACACACTGCCTATTAGTTTAGCCTGACACTCTGAGTCAAGCTACCAAATGGTGAGCACAGGTAAACATAGTGTGTACTACATTTATCCTGGTTAGATTATGGGTCCCTACTTGAATAGGGTGTAAACCACTGCCAACTAGAGACCCCAACTCCAACTGACCAATATTACCCTGGTTTCTGGTGCCAGCAATCTTAGGAAGGAACATATGCTACTGTCCTTTAGACGCATTATATTTTACCCTGCTCATCTGTGATCAGCAGGCTATTACCGGATATAGAGACTTTGACAGCTAGCAAAAAATATTCAGTGGTGTATTGGCATGCCACCGTGTTCTAAAAGGAAATTTGTTAATTTTTGGAGCTGCGAGAACCATGGCTTCAAGACCTGCACAGGGAGTGTCACCATGTCCAATATTAGTGAAGCCACTAAACTAGCGAGATCGAAATAAGATGTCAAAGGCAGCCACAGTGAGCATGACTTGTGGGTGGGGGGCGGGGTCACGCTGGAGTTCTCGCGGGGGTTGGGAGGGTGTAAATTTGAAAATAAAATACACTTACATTCCCATGTCATATCTCCTGACCTGTTCTCCTGCTGTCCAGCCTAAGGACATGAAAATGTTAGCGTATGACGGCGCTGCATAATTTCAACGCCATCGAACATGAATTATCCAACTCTGATCTGGATGCAGACATGCAACTTTTGCTCATGGAACTAATGGTATTCACACTGTACCATAGTTACTTTACTGTTTTCAACCAATGGTTCCACCAGCTGTGTGGAACCGCCATGGGAAATTGTGCAGCGCCGTCATACGCTAACATTTTCATGAAATCCTTTGAAGAAAGACATATCCTTAACCAAAATGCCTGGCAAAATCATGGTAAACTCTTTTTGAGATTCATAGACGACATTTTCATTCTATGGAAAGGAACAGAGATCGAGTTGCCTGATTTTTTAACGACTTGGAATTTGATCAACGACCGAGTGCAATTCACTTGGAATATGGACAGAGAGAACATACACTTTTTGGATGTTAAGATTCAATGTAACTCTGGGAACTGGAGTGCCACCATTTTTCAAAAACCCACTGATCGTAATTCACTTTTACACCATCAGAGTTTTCATAGACCTGGGCTGAAACGTAATCTGCCACTGTCCCAACTTATGCGAGTCAAACGCATAGTCTCCTCGGAAGACACATGTCAGCAGGAAATTCTCAATATGGTAGAAAGATTTAAGGCACGTGGTTATCCACAACCAATCCTCGATACAGCAGTAACCCGGATCGGGGAAATGAAGCGTGAAGATTTGCTACAAACCTGTGTCAGGACGGAGAGCACTCGGATGGTAGTGGTCTCCAAATATACCATTATGAGTAATCAATTTAAGAACATCATATGTAAACACTGGTCCCTGCTCAGTTTTGAACCTGACTTTAATGGCATTTTTGGTCAGCCACCGATGTTTGCGTACACCAGGGGATGCAACCTCAAAGAACTCTTGAAGAGAACTAACAAACAAAGTGAACCAACAACCTTCAAAGGTCTTCGACCCTGTTACAATTGCAGCAATTGCAATAACTGCATCCAAGGCAACGTCATCAACCACCCTATGAAGGGTCATCCAATCAAATTGAGATAAATGCCACCTGTAACTCTGCCAATTTAATTTACATGCTAAAATGTCCCTGCGGGAAATGTTACGTTGGTCATACTGAAAGAAAGATCAGAACCCGTCTACTTGAACATAAAAGCAACATAAGAACTGGGAATATCAAATCCACTGTTGCAGCACACTTTGTTGAACTCAAACACTCTGTTGCCCAACTCAAATATCTGGTACTTGAACAAGTTACTCCCACACACAACAACAAGCAGACTTTGCTAAAGAGAGAGAACTTCTGGACATGGCATCGATGCAGCACACGGTCTGAATGATCGCATGGAATTTTTATGTTATCTTTGAATTGCTGATCACATACCCATATATCTACCACGGTACTCATGTATAACTGTTGCATTATGTTATAACATTGTGTTTTTGTAATGTTTTCTGTAACTTTTACATATGCTTTTTTGCCCTCGTCGCATCACTTATGTTACTATTCTTTTCTTACGGTGACAGACCTTTTTTGGTTTTAACACGGACTTACACTTGCTTTACTTCACTTCCCTTATTCAATATGGCGTCACCTTTTTTCTTACTAGTCCGCTTTCTATCTGCATGCACACGTGGGAAGCCGGTATTAATTTCCTCTGAGTTTGAACTTCCGTGGGGTTCCCGAGACTGAGTTGACGTTGTTTCAGAACAACCTTTTGACACTGTAAGTACTCCACCTTGGGCACTGTGTTACCTTCTCGGCACACTTGCGTGATTTACTCCAAACCGCATTTTAATCATTGTTTCATGTTTCACAGATATCGCGACCTAAGAGTCACGGATGTAATTTGTCCGTGAGTACTGTGCTTGCGAGTGCGTCACACCATGGGTTAAGCTCACTCCACACACGCCTTGGTGGTTGGTTACTTTTGACACGTTGTTTTCTTTACCATTTTCACTGAGGGAGCACGACTTTCACATTCTGGTTAGGCACTTCATTTTTTTATATCATGAGTGTAATTATAGTGTTCATGAATTTTTTAAACGTTTGGCATTTTTCTGCTTTAAGGAACTTGATCCAAGAGACCTATGTTCACCTTTCTGCTCTGTTTTTTGCACATGTGGTTAATGACATAATGACTTGATTTGATAGATGCTATGCTAGTATAATATGGGTCATATCTAGTGATACTTTGGTATTTTTCTTTTTGTTTGTAGAGTTGCCCCCTGAGGAAGGGCTTGTCATCTGCCCGAAATGCATTGGGGAGGATTTATAACTGGATGATGTTTTCGTTGGAATGAAGTTTATGCTTTATGGAACTACATTGAACTTTTGATCAAAAATTAAACACTTAAGGAACCTCAACATTGTGTGGAATCAACTTTGATGAATTGTTTATAGACATCATTGTCTAACTTTTGAGCTGTGCGACTGGGTGCCTCCTTCCAAATGGGGGGAGCTATGCATTAGTTTCTACATTCACGCTGTGAGGTACAGACAGCGTAATTCCCCGTGAGCACGCCACAGATCATTACTTTGATTACTCTTGAACTATCTTCGCTGTGCAAGTCCTTCTCTCATTCCTTTAGACTTCTATATTACTCAGAAGGAGAGCCCTGTCATAGCTCCAGCCTCTAAAGCTGAATGAGATAAGGCACTTAGTATACAATTAACTGAGAAAGAATGGAAAATATGCTGCCTCCAACCAGCCCAGCATCAAGTAGAAGACTCCACATCGTACACTTCAAATACTCACACAAGCTATACTACACCCTGGTGGGCCACCGCAAACGACCCTACAATCACACTCAACCTGCACCCACTGAGGACATCTGGAAGTAGAGTTCTATCATTTAGCATGACAGTGCCCACTGACACAGCAATACTGGGCAAAGGTCTTGAACACACTGAAGGATAAATCTGGCGAAGTCTTGCTGTTTGATCCCAAACTGCCCCTTCTGGGTTATGTGATAGCTGATAGATAGGCAGTGCAGTGACTGGTGGCGTTGTCTCTGTTGCTAGCCAAACACCAAGGTTTGAAACACTCGGGCAGAGGCAAGGCCTCCACAAGACAGAATTTGTTCACAGATGTAACCTACTGTAATCAAGAGCAGGAACTCTAAGTGGAATTAAAGACCTAAGTGTCCAGACCTATACGAAGCTAGGAGTCCTCTTCTGCCAGCATCTCATGGCGGGCAACAACAACGCGGGATCTCCAGGCTGCGGCAAATCATGATACAACCATACAGCAACTAACGGCTGTTACTGAGTTGCTGAGCCCAGCAACCTCCACGTGCTCTGCTGCACGCAAGTATCACAAACTGCCCCAGACGAGTAGGGTGGGATATACTTGTGATTGTACTATCCGGCTCGACCCCTAATTCTACTGTGCATGTAAGGGATTTGCATATAGTGTACATTATTTTGTAATGTTTTACTAATCTTCTCTAAGGAGGAGTTGCTATGAGATTGAGATTCTACTGTTATCAATAAGCAATACAATAATAAAAAAATAAAATCAGAGTGCAGATTAAAGTATGAAAACTGCATCTGCAGGAATTGACCCAGCTAGAAAAAATATGACAAAACTATTTTTAAAATAGTTATTAAAAATCCAATGGTGAAGTTACATTACACAAGGACGCATTCATTTTTTGGTAGGCACAGGGACATTAAGTGATTTGCCCAGAATCACAGGATGCTGAGCCAGCGTCGCGACTCGAACCTGGTTCCTCAGCTCCAATGTCAGCAGCTCTGGCCGTTAGGCAGTCAGATAACAAGCATATGCATTCATTGCTTTTTTTTCTTACCAAATATGCATTTCTTTCATTGTGCCTTAGGTTTTTAAGAGCATGGACTATTATGCCAAGGTTTGTTGTTTCATGCTAAAGCTATTCTGACTCTGGAAGTGGAGGGTTATAGATCATTAAATAACTCTTCCTCTGGGCTGTTGTGAGCCAACGCAGGAAACATGCACGAAGAACGCTGCCAAGAAATGCTGCTAATTAGTAAGGTATTGCTTTGTGGTCAGCAAGCCATCGCTCTGTGCAGGATGGTAATGATTTTAGACGTAAAAATGCTTTCTCGAGGACTGTTCATTTTTTCCCTCTCAAGTAGAATTACTCATGCACAAGTGTTGCTGTGGATCTATTTTGCCCACAGGAAGCTGTACAACTGCTTGTCATTCATACTTTTCACTTACACATTTCATATTGTACAAATTGCCATGATACCCTACAATATTAATTTGACATAAGTGGAAACGTGTGGAAATCAGGATTGCCATTGAAAGAACATTTACACATCTCGACTTATTTCTTATTTGGAGCTGAAAAATAGGGTGGCATCTTACCAGTGCTCCGTTGCATTTACAAGCCCATATTTTACGCAAGCTCCACTGAGTCACTGCTACAGTCATTCTTTCCAAGCAACTGTCACATCTCATTGACAGACTGCCTTTTGCTTGAGGCCAAGATCCCACTGGAGGAAAGAGAATGTCTGTCTGAAGTCACACTTCTGGAGCTTGCTTTGCTCCAACCCAATCTCGAAAAATATTTTTGGCCAACCTCCAAATAAAATTATGTTGCATACTTGGTTGAAATGTAGTTTTCATGTTCATTTTGCATTTTTTAAATCCAAGCAGGCCCATTTGTTTTTTGGTCTCGCCTGTCGATGCGCATGCGCATCGAGCTTGTGAGACTATGGGGGCTTAACCACTCTTTAACTAACTTGCAAGGAATCGTGGCGATTCCTTGCAGTGCCCGTGACTTTTAAGCTCAATGCGCATGCGCATTGAGCTTAAAAGCGCGTGCACATCAGTTCCCTCAGCCGCACTCCAGGCCCCTGCTGCTTTCACACCCTCTCCCCGCTCCGCCCCCTCCCCTGCCCGCCGTGTCGCATTTCTCCTCCCCCCTCCCCTTATCTGCCTTCCCTCCGTCTGTTCCCTCTCCCCGCTCCGCCCCCTCCCCTGCCCGCCATGTCGCATTTCTCCTCCCCCCTCCCCTTCTCTCTCTTCCCTCCGTCTTGCTTCTCCAGCACACCCGGCCTCACTTCTCCTCCCCCTAATTACACTTCTTTCACTGCCGCCAGGCTGCTGTCACTTAATCTCCCCACTGCCCCACCCCCATTAGTGTCCTAACTACACTTCCAAGTCTCGCTACCTCGCCGCCTCCTCTCTATCCCTCTCTCTCCGTTCTTTTCCCATCTCTCCGTCCTCCTCTCTCCTTTTCTCAATATTCTTGTTTTCATACTTGTTAAACACGGGGTCCGTGCTGTATTTGAGCATGGCGCCGCTTATTTCCATTACACCCTGCCATTGCATGCGTGCACACCTTAAAAAGGCTTGCCCGTATTTTCCGCAGAAGACAACAAGGGATCAGTTGCCAGCTTTGCAGGACCGTGCTGTGATGACAATCACCTGCCTTTGTGAGCCGCTGGAAATTCAGAGCATTCTAGTCGGTAAACTTTCTTCTTTTCCAGTCATGCTCATTATTATAGGCTGCCAAGCACTTCCAGCCTGCCATATGCTTCAGAGGGTTGATATTGCCGCACGCATTCATATTTAAAAAACGGACGGCGCTTTATTTTTTATCACGGCAACCACGTTTGGTTGCATGATTCATTCTCTATGTCTGTGTGTTTGATGCATAGCGCTGCCGCTCCAACACACTCCAGTGGGACTAGTACTAGCGCTGCGCTATTAAATAAATACAAAAATAAATTGGTAAGTTACTTTCCAAATCATTAGTGTAATTACGTATACGGTCAGATACAGCTGACATTCTTACAGTGCAGACCCATCTCTTACACAGCGGTTGAACAAACTCCCAAACCTGCCTCAAATCAGTTTCAGGTAAGCACTCGTGAAGTGATTAAGAGATTAAGAGGCGTAGGTGCCACTGCAGAGTCCCTCGGTTTTACTGTCTCGTTGTCCTGTGTGGGGTTGCTGTGCAGAGGGCATATGCGTACAGATGTCCCACTCCCACGACTTCCAATGCCCTCTCCTCTCATGCTGCTTCAGTTGTGCATAGGCTGTGTGTTCTTTAGGTGCACGGTGCTCATGTTCTGTGTGAACCGTCTCTGCATTTGATACATGCTGTTTCGGTTTTGTATGGGCTGTGTTTGTTTTTGGTGCACGCTGCTCTGACTGTGTGCACTGTCCACCACATCCATCATCATCTCCACCATCACCTCCACATCCACCACGACATCTACCGCCACATCCACCACCACCACATCCACCACATCCACCACCACCACACCCACCACCACTTCATCCACCACCACATCCACTACAACCACCACTTCATCCACCACCACATCCACCGCATCCACCACCGCATCCACCACCGCATCCACTACCACATCCACCACCACATCCACCATCACCACCACATCCACCATCACATCCACCATCACATCCACCACCACATCCACCACCACATCCACCATCACCTCCACATCCACCATGAAATCCACCACCACATCCACCACCACCACATCCACCACCGCCACATCCACCACCTCCACCACCACATCCACCACCACCACCACATCCACCACCACCACCACATCCACCACCACCACCACATCCACCACCACTTCCACCGCATCCACCACCACCACATCCACCACCACCACCACATCCACCACCACATCCACCACCAGGTGCAAATGCAATGTTCTTGGATTTTCGTCACAATAAAATACACTGAACATAATCTTCACAAAATTAAATTACAAACGTTTAAGCTATTGCCATTTATAAATTACAATAAATTTTATTTAAGTATTAATTATTTACAAAATTAAAAGCCATTGTTATTTGCAATATCAATACATCTAAGTCACGTAAAGACAACACACATTGCATTACAAATGCTATAGGTGTCACATTTGCGAAAGTTAAAACTATTGACATTGTAACTGACAAAGCTATTACTTTTGCTAGTTTCAAAACCAACACATAAATAAAAAAGTGTCATTTACAATACCAATTGCTCAAACTTTCCTAATGCGAGACCTATTGCATTTCCAATGCTTGTTTGCAGGTGTGTCTGACTTTGGTCTCAAGGGCAGGAACCGTGCCACAAGTTCAAAGTAATCTCAAACTATGTAATTGATTCTGATTTAGATGAAAAGGGACTAATACTCATGCCATTTATGAGTATGGGAAAGAGAACTACAGGAGTAGTCTTTTACGTACTTCTACATGCCCTAGTAAATCATTACTGAAACTTACAGCTGCCTCTTTGTAAGTGCAAAGAGGGCACATGTCTTTCCACTTGTACTTATTGTATATGAATAGTCCCTGAAATTGCCATTTTATTCCCATTTTAGATGGTTTAGGGCCAGTTCGCCAAGTTCTGTAAGAGTATGTGAAACAATGCTATGGGAGTACTGCTTTACATTCCAAGATCCAGTTGAGAATAGACCCGTTGTATGTAAATATAGCCGATGTGAATGTGCTGATATGGCATGGATTGTGACTATAGGGGTGTTGGACAGCACTTGAGTAAATTGTAGTTTTACACACTTTTATGGAAGTGGAAAGCACCCTTTTCCCTTTGGGTTAGGATGCATTATAGAAATACTTCAAATAACTAAATACATAAATAGCCATTAACAGTTTATACTTTCTATAACTCTCTGTAGAGCCTGAATTTGTTTTTGTTTTGTGGAGTTTTATATAGAGCAAACTAGACCCGGAGGTATCAGAGCGCTTTACATGAGCACCAGTTATGTTGCAGGCGGACACATTCATTCACTTGTGGGACACCCCCGCGCCGCACGGCCACCAGCTGCTGCGTGTGCCCCTCAGCCTTGTCCCTGCCGCGCTGCCTGCCTCGCCGCCGGCTGACTCCGTTGCCGTTTGTTTTGCCTTTGTTTTTCTCGCCATTTGTGCTTGTCATCTGTATTCCCTGCCCGTGTTTGAGTTTCTTTTTCCCTTGTTTTGTTCACCATTTGTGCTTAAAGTATTTTTGCCTGTTTATCTGTCCAGCTTGCGTCCTTCCTGTTAGCCCGCCTACATCGCCGCCTTCCCTCCCCGCTCCCCGCTTCCCGCCACCACCGCAAGCCCCGCCCCTTTTTTCATTCTGTTCCCGCCCCGCTCCCGCCTCCCAGCTGCTCCGCCCACCCGCGCACTTCGCCTTTATATGGCGACCGTGCGAACGCGCAGCGGTCACGCGCAGCGGGCGCGCCGTTTGTGCGCCGAAGGCGCGCCAAAGGTAAGCCCGTCTACGCCCGTCCGCGACCGGATCGCGACCAGCGCCAGGACCCCTGGCCCCCGAAGCCGCCGACCGACCCGCCTGACGTACCCCGCAGCCACCCTCATCGCTCTCAACTCTGGCCGACTCCCAGAATGCCATCAAGCCACACCACGACGCACCCACGGACCTTTCAGCTGCCACGCCTGCAAATTCACCTGCATCCGGACCTGCCGCACACCAGCCCCCGCCAAGTCGAACAGCAGCAGCACCCACCTCAAGTGCATCCTGCTCAACACCCGCTCCGTCCACAGACACGCCATCGAACTCTGGAACCTCCTAGACGCCACAGCCCCTGACGTTGCCTTCCTCACAGAGACCTGGATGAACGCCTCATCAGCTCCCGACATCGCCATCGCTATCCCAGAGGGCTACAAGATCGTCCGGAGGGACCGCAACGCCAACCAGATGGGAGGAGGCATCGCCATCATCCACAAGAACACCATCCGTCTCACGACCAGCACCGAGAACACCCTGACCACTGCCGAACACCTGCATTTCCAGATCCACACCAACCCGAACACCACCCTCAGAGGCACCCTGATCTACCGACCCCCTGGACCACGCACGCAATTCAGCGAGGACATCGCCGACTTCGTCAGCCCGCATGCCCTCCCCTCCGCTGACTACATCCTCCTGGGGGACCTCAACTTCCACCTGGAGAACAACAACGACCGCAACACCAGCACCCTGCTGGACAACCTCGCCAACCTGGGACTCAAGCAACTGGTGTCCACCCCCACCCACCTCGCCGGACACACACTCGACGCAGTCTTCTCTTCCAGCACAGACATCGACTTCAGCCACGCCACAGAGCTCCAATGGACGGACCACAGCTGCATCCACTTCACCTTCAAGAGAACGACGACCCACCACCACCAGCAACAGGCCGCCCGCAGAAGCTGGAACAAGATCACAGCAGACCAGCTCGCCACCTCCCTGAGCCAGCACCCTCCTGCCAGCTCAGCGAACCCCAGCCAGGCCGCCGTCAACCTCACGAAGTGGATCAGCATCTGCGCGGACGAGCTCGCCCCGCTGAGGACCCCGCCCAGCAGACCCGGAAGCAAGAAAGCCCCATGGTTCACCGACGAACTCAAGAGCTCCAAGAAGAACTGCCGAGCCCTCGAGAAAGTCTGGAGAAGAGAACCTACACCGGACAACAGGACTTCCTTCAAGCTTGCCACCCGGAAGCACCACCAGCTTATCCGCGCCGCCAAGAAAACAGCATTCAAGGAACGGTTGGACAACAACGCACACAACTGCAAGGAACTCTTCAACATCGTGAAAGAGCTCTCCAACCCCAGCGCAGGAAACAACGACATCACCCCATCACAAGACCTCTGCAACTCCCTCGCTTCATACTTCCACAACAAGATCACGGACATACACAACAGCTTCAACAACCAACCAACGCACACCATGACCGAACAATCACCCCCCACCACCACCCTCCACGCCTGGACCCCGATCAGCACCGAAGACACCATCCGCACGATGAACTCCATCCACTCCGGATCACCGACCGACCCCTGCCCTCACCACGTTTTCAACAAGGCCGACGCTGTCATCGCACCCCACCTGCGAGACATCATCAACACATCATTCGACACCGCCACCTTCCCTGAGAGCTGGAAACACGCCGAACTCAGCGCCTTACTCAAGAAACCAACAGCGGACCCCACCGAACTCAAGAACTACCGCCCCATCTCGCTCCTCCCGTTTCCAGCCAAAGTCATCGAGAAGACCGTCAACAAGCAGATGGCCGCCTTCCTCGAGACGAACGGATCCCTCGACCCCTCACAGTCCGGCTTCCGAGCCAATCACAGCACCGAGACCGCCCTCATCGCCGCCACCGATGACATCCGAGCCCTGATGGACAATGGAGAAACAGCGGCCCTCATCCTCCTAGACCTCTCCGCGGCATTCGACACGGTCTGCCACCGCACCCTAGTACAGCGCCTCAGTAACATCGGAATCCAGGACAAGGCACTGGAATGGATCATCTCCTTCCTCGACGGAAGGACACAGAGAGTCCGCCTACCACCATACAAATCAGAAGCCTCCGAAGTCATCTGCGGCGTCCCTCAAGGATCATCTCTGAGCCCCACCCTCTTCAACGTCTACATGAGCCCCCTCGCGGCCATCGTACGCAAACACAACCTCAGCATTATCTCCTACGCCGACGACACCCAGCTGATCCTCTCCCTGACCAACGACCCCGCCTCCGCCAGAGCCAACCTGCACGAAGGGATGAAAGAGGTAGCCGAGTGGATGACGACCAGCCGCCTGAAACTGAACTCTGACAAGACGGAGGTCCTCATCCTGGGCTCTTCCCCCTCCGCCTGGGACGACTCCTGGTGGCCCCCAGCCCTGGGCACCGCACCCAAACCAACAGACCATGCACGCAACCTGGGCTTCATCCTGGACTCCTCCCTCTCCATGACCAGGCAAGTCAACAACGTCTCCTCGGCGTGCTTCAACATCCTACGCATGCTACGGAAGATCTTCCGGTGGATCCCCACCGAGACCAGGAAGACCGTCACCCAGGCCCTCGTCACCAGCCGACTGGACTACGGCAACGCCCTCTACGCCGGTACCACCGCCAAGCTCCAGAAGAGACTCCAGCGGATCCAGAACGCCTCAGCCAGACTCATCCTCGACATCCCACGAACCAGCCACATCACCGGACACCTGAGAGACCTTCACTGGCTCCCCGTCAACAAAAGAATCACCTTCCGCCTCCTCACCCACGCACACAAAGCCCTACACGACCAAGGCCCGAGCTACCTCAACAGCCGGATCAACTTCTACGCTCCCAAACACCACCTCCGATCAGCCAACCACGCCCTCGCCGCCGTCCCCCGCATCCGAAGAGCGACTACAGGAGGAAGGTCCTTCTCCTACCTGGCCGCCAAGACCTGGAACTCCCTCCCGACCGACCTACGCCTGACCCAAGACCACCTCTCCTTCAGGAAGAAGCTGAAGACCTGGCTGTTCGAGCAGTAGCGGCACCCCCCCCCCCCCAGCGCCTTGAGACCCTACGGGTATGGAGCGCGCTCTATAAGTGTCACTGATTGATTGATTTTTTTTTTTTGGTAGGCACGGGAAGATTAAGAGATTTGCCCAGAATCACAGAATGTTTAGCTTCCCTGCTGAGACACGAACCTGTTTCCCCCACTCCGAGGTCGACTGCCCTAGCCATTAGGCCACATTCTCTCCCCTGATTATCAAACTGCACTATGTAGCAGATTGTGTAGAGCTACAAAATGTATGTTTTGCCTATGGTTATATCTGTAGAGTTCTCCACCCCGGCTGCAGTGTCTCCACTCATGAAAGTATCTATTTTAGAAGTAAATGTGGGAGTAAGAGGGGTTTAGGGAGGGCCCGGGAAGGGTTTGGAAGGGACCTCACCCACCCACATACATGTAAGCCAGTTGCATCACTCTGCGGGGTGAAGTCATGTAACTAACACTTTTGTAGTAGGTTTAAACTCGGAGTTTGTGAATACCGAAAGTAGTAAACATACTACAAAGTATAAACATACTCAAAAGTGTAACTTACCTTTGTGAATCCGGCCCAAAGATGGGTTTATACTATCTTAAAGCAGTCTTTGCAGCTCAAAAAAGTTATCTAGTGTGGTTAGTGGAAAAGAAAAGAAAATATAACTTTTTTTCTCCACCAACACAGTTATTGCATGTCATACTGAAAAGGTCTTAGAATCTTTGTCACGATTTAGAGTCAGGAGAGAAGAGAAAATCCTCAGTTGGAGGACTATTTGTCAGTGGATAACCCTTTGTTGGAATAATATGACTAACATAAAGCCACTTGATCATTCTCCACTAGTGTCAAATCCTCATTAGATTATTAAACACATCCTTTACAAATCAGAACATTTTCCAATGCCACAACACTCTGAATGATGCCCTTTGTATTGTTGGCACAAAAAAGGGGCAAAAGATTAATTACTTACAATATTTTAACTCTGAAAAGTGCATGAAAACTGCCAAGTTTACAATACGCATAGTTGTGTGACTACGAGAAAAAATATACTAGTCCCCTGTGTGTGACGTAATAGAACTTGCTGTAGTAGGATTCATATCTGAAATGATTAATTAAAAACCCTGAACTTGTAATGTTTTAACTGTAGCAGCTAGTATTTTATTTTTAAAACATTAGCACAGTTTTTTACAAGCACACACATATTTAAATATTCCCTGAAAAATACACGTGTTAAAGTCACGTTATAGTTGGGGGAAAATTTCATGATAACGTAACGTTTGAAACAAAATTAAATTCTCCAGTTATACTTATGTCTAGTAACTATAACACATGCCCTAAGGTAACTATACATTGTGCTCCCACCATGCATAGTCTTTTAATCGATGATGTAATTTCAAATGATGCAATTATATTATCAATGATGTCATAGAAGATGTCATGAGTGATGACATATATGGCATAATTAGCTGTGCATGGCGAAGGCACGAGTTATACTTATGTCTAGTAACTATAACTCATGCCCTGAAGGTAACCATACATTATGCTCCCACCATGCATAGTCTTTTAATCGATGATGTAATTTCAAATGTTGCAATTATATTATCAATGATGTCATAGAAGATGTAATGAGTGATGACATATATGGCATAATTAGCTGTGCATGGCGAAGGCACGAGTTATAGTTACCAGAGAGAACTTTAACCTGTAAATTTCAGCGTTTTTTTTGTTTAAAACCTTACGTTGTCACTGACATTTTAAACCTAACTATAATATCATTGTAACCTTTAGGTTTTCAGTTAAGTGCTTGGATTTTTTAAACGTAACATATTTTATTACAGTACGTGAAGGTAACTCCCCGCTTCGCACATCCGCTTTACATCTGACATTGTGTGTAATTAATGTATAAAGTAACACCACAAATACTGTTACTAATAGAAAGTTCTCTAGCCACATTACATTTGACAACATGCATAGACAGTCTCCAGTGTCCTTGGAATACGAACTGAGATTTTTGACTATTGGTGCTAAGTGAAAGTCCACCTATTTGGAGACATTTTCGTACAACGACTCACATGCTGACACAATTGATATGCCAGGTGGATTAATTAGACTTGTATGCACATGGGGTGAGAAGTAAATCTTTGGTATGACAAACGGTGATACTTATCCTCATTAACAGTGGGACATGAAAGGAGCTGATGTCCCAGTAATATTGTGGCAGATGTGAACAAGGCATGGAGCCTCCATGGCTTGCTTTCAATCAAGAAGAGAACCATGACTCCACTGAGATGTCTATTTTTCTGTTTGTCATTGTACATATGCATTTGTGGTTTGAATCAATTGATCAATCCGTTCTTGTAGGGCACAGCTTATCATTTGTGAAGGTATCCAGATGCTACGTTGCTGAGAAGTCACATCTGGAGTCTCTTCCTGAGGTCCTTCAGCTTAGGGGGTGTGCGGAGGAGGAGAGGGAAGGTGTTCCAGAACTTGACAGTGAGGTGGGAGAAGGAGCGGCCCCCGCTGTGTCAATGGCAGATGCGCGGTTGTCTGTACAAGGGCGGCAGAGCAGAAATGTTCGGATGGTTGTTGGAAGTTCAGGAGCTGGTTCATGTATGCCGGTACTTGGTTAAGGAGGGATTTGTAGCCTTGTATCAGTAGTTTGAATTGACATTTATTTTCTGGACGGGGAGCCAGTGGAGGTTCCTTAGGTGTTGGGTGATGTGGGTTCATTTGGGCAGGTTGAGTATTATTCTTACCCCTGCATTCTGTATTGTCTGGACCCTTTTTCTTGAGTTTGGTGGAGGTTACTGGGTACAGTGTGTTGCTGTCGTCCTGGCGGCTGGTGATTCGGGCTTGTGTGACTGGTTTTCTCTTGATTAGGGGGGGCCATATGAAGATTCTTAAGAGGATGCACAGAGTGTGGAAGCAGGCAGAGGAGACTTTGTTGATCTGTCATTTCATAGTGAGTTTGCTGGCCAGGATGATGCAAGGTTGCGGGTGTGGTTCTTAGGTGTGGGGGTGGGTCCGAGTTCAGCGGCCCACCAGGTGTCGTTCCAGAGGGAGGCTTGGTTGCCAAAGATCAGTACTACGGTCTTGTGCATGTTGAGCTTTAGATTTATTCCTGGCTGCAACATTCTTTAGGCAGTTGTGGAAGTTGGTCTTGTTGTTGGTGAGGTTTGTTGAGAGAGAGAGGATGAGCTGGGTGTCGTCAGCGTAGGATATGATGTTGATATTGTGGATTCTGACGATGTTGGCTAGAGGCCTCATGCAGGTGTTAAAGAGGGGTGGCTGAAGGATAAAGCTTGAGGGACGCCGCAGATGATTCTTGTGTGTTCCTAGGTAAAGGAAGGTAGGGGGATTCTCTTTCATCCTGAAAGAAATTATTTAATACAGCGGAGTTCGTCTCCCTTGATCCTGATCTGGTGCAGTCTCTTGATGAGTGTGTAGTGAGATATGGTTTCGAAATCTGCAGAGAGGTCGAAGAGGATCAGGTTTGCTGATTCTCCTCAATTGAGTAGGGTTTGGATGCCGTCCATGGTTGCAATCAGGGCAATCTTGGTGCTGTGGTTGGCACGGAAACCGGATTGGGAGGTGTTTAGCAGGTTGTTTCTCTCCAGGTGTTCGGTGAGCTGTCAGTTGGTTGCCTTCTCCAGGACTTTGGCGGGAAATGGGAACAGCGCGATGAGACGATAATTCTGGAGCTCGTTGGGGTCTGCAGAGGGTTTCATCTACCAGATTGCAGCATAATAAGCGCATGGGCGAAAGTATGTAAAGCCATAGAAGAAGGACTTAATTTGCAGCGACAAAGACCTTTGTGGTACAAATGTGTTGTCATTTTTTGCTTGTTTCTTTGATTTAATAGAATAAGTAGAACTTCAACACTGTGGAGTGCCGTGCTCTTTGGCAACATTTTACATGTCGATCTGGTCCATCCCTTTTCATGTTCATGGGCACCAGCAATTAAGGAGCACACTGAGCCTTAAAAGGTCCAGATTTCTTTTTATATATATATATGGCGGGCTAAGGACAACTTTGCATAGAAAATCTACTGCCGGTAACTCTACGTTACATGCCTCGAGTGCTCATCCGAGACACTTAATTGATAGCATTCCCTACGGGGAGCTTATCCGAATTAAACGCATATGTAGCAGTGAGGAACAACAGAACACATGCATGCGAGAAGCTATTGAGAGATTCCGTAGAAGAGGCTATACGGCATATAGTTTACAAAGGGCTTTGGAGAAAGCCAACAGTAGATCCAGGGAATCACTGTTGCCCAACAAGGAGGGAAATGAACCGCGGGAAAGTGAGGAAACCTCTAATACACCTAGGTTAATCCTAACTTACAATAACCAGCATCGCCAAATTCGGTCCATAATCAATGGAAATTGGTCGATAGTACAGACAGATGCAGTCATGACACCGGAGTTACCTGACAAACCCACAATAACATATCGAAGAGGTATCTCTATGAAAAGCCAAATAGCTAAAAGTATCCCAGATCTTAGCAACAAAAAGAAATGTACTCCTTGGCTACCTGAAAAACAGGGCTTTTACAAATGCTCTTCATGTCGGGCCTGTAAATTTGGTGTAACAACCAAGAAATATACTACACCATTCAGCCCGAAGGAACTTAAAATTCAGGGGTGCTATGACTGCAAAACTGAATATGCAGTTTACATCCTGACGTGCACCTGTGGGCTTAGGTATGTGGGTAGTACCAAGCAGCAAGTGCACGTCAGGATCCTGCAACACTTGCGGGCTAGTGTTAATAACGATAGTACATACCCGGTCGCAAGACACTTCAAAGCTATCCACCAAAACAAACTAGCGGATTTAAAATATTTTGTCATCACTGCAGTGAAGGATAATCCGCGAGGTGGAAACCGAGAAAAGTGTCTGCGGCAGCTGGAATCTAAATTTATTGTAGAACTGGATAGTAGACAGCCAAATGGATTGAACAATACTGAGGATTTGCACCATTTCCTCTGATGTCCTATCCACCAGTTATAAATGTTCCCTACATGTTTCCAAACTCCTATATCTTTGAAATTTTGATAACATTACTCTGGCCCCTGCCCTTTTCTTTTTGTCTCAATACTGTTTTTAGTCTTTCACATTATAAGTATTATCTATTTTTGCTTATAAGTTTTAAAACACAATATCTTGAATTAATCAAGATTTTCATTAGTAAGGAGCACTGATTAGGTGAAGTTTTGCAACTACTATATCACTTTTTGCACTTTATTAAGGAAATACTCTCATGCTGCTATAAAACAATGTAAAATTTGCACTTGGTTTGTACTTTTGCACATTGCGTAATTTTGCACATTATTTACCGGACCGACTTAGGTTGATGAGGTTAGCCAATAATGAAATCAGGAATTTATTCCGTGATAACTATACAGAATTTTAAAGTGACAATATTTTAAATAGCTTATTTCTATTTTTATATTGTATTCCGTATATATAAAATGTTTATTTATTTGTCATTGTTTGCTACATGAAGAGTGATAGATATATATTCAAAAATATATTTTTGTACGGTATATTTTATCAATGTATATATTTATTTATTTATACTCATTGGAAAATATATGGTGAAAATGGTAACCTATAAAATCAAAACATACATCTTAACAAAGTCATGATAATTGGTATAAAATGTGCATTACGCTATTCTTACATCTTACACTATACTGCATTCATGCTGTAATGTGCAAATCAAGTATAAAATTACTTGAATGAGGTCTGTAAAAACTACAAGTCCCAGCATGCATACCTGTTAAGTATTTCCTCTATTTCTATACATCACATGGAGGAGGTGAAAGCATCACAAACTGAAAAAAACTGTATAAAAACTAAAAGTGCACTACATGTTTGTAAATTGAGAAAGAATACAAAGGTATTCGAAACTCGTCTGACAAACTGGTGAATTAAAGACCTGCATTTTCCACAACATTTGGAGTCTGTATTTCGTCCTTTGGTGGTGTTCCGGCTGGGCGCTACAGAGAGGTTCGGAGGTATCAAGATATATATATATATATATATATATATATATATATATATATATATATATATATATATATATATATATATATATATATATATATATATATATATATATGAAACAGCAAACTCCCAACTGCTCTGGACGCAGTTAAAGTGGGCGCAGACCTCCAGCAATCTCTCAGATCAGATCAAAATAGATGAGCCAGAAAACAACGATGTTTAGTTGTAGCAGTGCATTTAATAGGCAGTGAATAGTGCAGAGCAAGTGCCCTCCATGACGCGTTTCACCCCGCGGACGGGGCTTGGTCACATGACGCGTCAGGAGTAGGCGGTGGATTAAATCACAAATAAAAGCCCAAACACCTAAAGAAACAGGTTGCAAGGGTCAAATAACAACATTAACTGGCAATAAAATTAATGTGATAACGAGTCCATAAAAAATATTCCCAAATTTATAGAATATTGAGAAACAATTAGAGCATAGTGCTCATAAGCGGCAAAACATAATGGCTCATATTTTTGGAAAAAGGCAAAAATTCATATTAGCGATGAAACATCAAGATCTTTTGCAAGTGCAATATATGAAGTTTTCCAAAAATAGTGGCCCTCACCTTGATCAAAAGGACATCACAAATTGCCAATATATACAAAAAACAAGTGATTAGACCAAAAAAGATTTAGGTGTTATATACATGGAATCACATTAGCGGCAGAGGCATCAATTTATGGAAGTTACCAAAAACACTTCAGATTTCATAGGTGTAAAAAACCCAGCTGTTATTTCATCTTTTGAATATCTGAAAGGGCCGATAAAACTCCCACTTTTCAAAAATGACAACAAATATACAATTATATACATAATGGAAAAGCTACTGAATCATAAATAATGGTGCAATTCATCAAAAGCATTCAGCCCATTAGGGGATCTGGTATCGAGCAGAATGATGAAATAAGCCTCTCTTTGACGGAGAAGTCTTTCTCGATCACCACCCCTGCCAGGGTTAGCCACTGAACACAACAAGGTATACGTAAGATCTTTTAGTTTCTTGTCGTGGACAGATTTAAAATGGCGAGCAACCGGGTAATTCATGTCCGAATTTACTATTGCCCGGATGTGTTGCAAGATACGTTGGTGTGCTTGCAACTTTGTGCTCCCTATATAAGACAATGAACATGTGCAGGTCAATTTATACACAACAAAGTCACTGCGGCATGTAAGATGTTCCCTGATTGGTATAGCACGATTGCTAAATGCAGATGTATACTCAGTGCTGTTAACTGCAAACGTGCAGGCACGGTACGAGGTGCATCTATAAAAACCAGGTTTATTAAGCCAAGTGGTTTTCAATTGGTTTTCTGGTTGTGTGCGGTCAAGGGAATCTTTCATAGAGGGAGCCCTCCTAAAGGTTATTGCAGGAGATTTGGGCAAAAAAGGAGCAAGAATAACATCAGTTAAAACAATTGGCCATTCAGATCTGATAATCTGGCTAAGTTTGGAACTTTGGGCACTAAAAGTAGTGATGAATCTAGCTGTTGTCAACTTAGTATCATCGGTATCAGTTGTTGTCTTAGGGGTCAACAATGTTTCACGTGTGCGTGTTGACACTGTATTGAGGGCTCTGTCCAGTACCGCTCTTTTGTAGCCCCTGCGAAGGAATCTATTTCTAGATTCTGCTAAACATTGTTGGGTGACAATAGGATCACTACAAATGCGTTTAATTCTGATGAATTCACCAAGGGGTATGCTGTTAATCGTATGACGGGGGTGAGCACTACGGGCATGCAAGATGGAATTGCCCGCAGTGCTCTTCCTGAACAGTTTGGATTGTATTTTGTTATTGTCAATGTAAATCAATACATCCAGAAATTCAGCAGATGTATCAGAGATTGTAGCAGTGAATTTGAGATTTCTATCATTCACATTGATTTCTTTGACAAAATCTGCTGCCAGGGTTTGAGATCCTTTCCAGACGATAAATATATCGTCTATAAATCTCCAGTAGGCTAATAGATGGGGAAGCCAGTGAGCGTGGGTGACGCCAAGCACATGCTCCTCCCACCAGCCAACATGCAAGCATGAATAGCTGGGGGAGAAGCACAAACCCATTGCCACCCCGCGTTCCTGATGGTAAACCTCCTTGCCAAACTAGAAATAGTTGTTGAAGAGGCAAATTTGGATCATATCTAATAGCATTTGATTGTGATCCCTCATAGTTGCCTCACGTGAATCCAAAAAATACTGAACAGCTTTCAAACCCTGGTGATGATTAATACTGGTATACAGTGCTTCAATGTCCATCACCAGGAAACATAACTCAGGACCCCAGGTAATGCAATTAATCTTCCCCAAAAAATCAGTAGTGTCTTTAAGAAAGGAAGGGAGAGAAATCATATGAGGCTGTAAAAAAAAGTCAACATATTTTGAGATATTTTCATTCATGCTCCCCTGTGCTGAAATAATAGGGCGACCTGGGACTGGGGTAGTGCGTTTGTGAATTTTTGGCAACAAATAAAATAAAGGTGTGATAGGGTGCAAAACATTCAAGAATTTAGATTCTTCTTTAGTCAATAAACCATTTCTGAGCCAGGTATTGATATCCTTTTTTGTCTTCGCATGGCTGTTTTGCATAACAAACTTTGTCGATTTGGAATAACAGAGGGGATCATTCAGTTGGCGAGTTGCCTCTGTGACATAATCATCCTTTGCCCAGAGAACTGTGTTCCCCCCTTTGTCCGCACTTTTCACAACTATCTGATTGTTGCCTTGAATCTTTTTCACAAGTTTGGTGTATTGTGAGTTATTGTAATCACATTGTCTTTTCTTACCCAGTATCGTCCTATTCAAAATTTTCAGCTCAGTGATGACCCTATCGCTGAAAACATCCACAGCGTCTTTTGGCATTAGTGGCATAAACGTGGACTTTCCCCGGAATCCAGTAGATGGTGAACGGTTCACTGTGACAATCTGGCTGACTGTAGGCTCATTCTGTGAGCTGTCCTCATTAGCCAAAGAAATGAGGGTTTGTAACCCCTGCAAATTCCTGACTGAAAGAGCCTCACCCGTGGATGGAATAGTTTGTTTCCTGTCTTCATCAGGCTTCTCAGGATGTAAAAGGAAATATTTTTGCAATTTAATTTTCCTTATGAACTTAAATACATCGATTTTGCCTGCACGTAGGAAAAATTATTCGGTGGGCAATAAGACAAACCTAAGGATAAAAGTTGTTCTTCCGCTTTGGACAGTACAAGGTCAGTCAGATTGATCACAGTATTGTCTTGAATTTCAATTACTTGTTCCAATTCCTGCGCGTTCTGCCCCTCCCTCCACCTCTTTTTGGCGGCTCGTTTCCTGCGCCAGCGTTTTTGGCTGCTGGTTTGCCTGCTTGGGGAGGATTGGACCGCGAGCGCAGGGAATACCTCCGGTCCTCGCTCACAAAATTCAGTTCATCCACTACTGTGAAAGATGTTGGAACAGTTGACCCAATATCAGCAGATAGTGTGCTGTCCTCAGAGCCAGTGAAGGAGGCCACTGATAAATTATTCTCATTCACAACACCAGCAGCAGTGGTCTGCACATTAGAACTTGTAGCAGCATTTGATTTCTGTTGAAGAGACATTGCCTTTCTCTTGTAAGAGTCGTACTTTCGAGAGAAGGTAAAAATGCGTCCTGTTGCATAGTCCTGTTTGTCTCTAGAAAACTTGTGTATCTTGCGCTCTTGAATGGTTTGTTCTAATTTCGCCAAGCGTAGGTCAATTTCCTTTTTGGTGGTTGTTATCAAGTCGGTTTCACCAGTAGCTTCCAACAAAGCATTAATTTTGTCAATTTCTTTCAGTAGCGCTTCTCTGTCAGTGTGGGCATATTTTATTAAAATCTCCAACATCTTTCTAGATGATTCTAGGTTATTTTCCGCCCACTCCTGTAACATTTTGAGGTCCGGATTTTCGTAGGTGGGAACAATCATTATTCTTAAACCGCGAGGAACCCGGTTAGCCTCTAAATACTTTTCCAATGACTTCTTCTCCCACCACTTCGATAATTCACTTCGAAGTAGCTTTTCCAAAGTTTTTAAAAGATCTTTAGTATTGCTGTTGGTGCTCGCAATACGAATATCTTGAGTGGTTTCTGTTGAAGTGGTTGGTAGGTTACCATAAAGAGCCTCTGCCGCAGACTCCCTACTCCTTAGCGCCTCGGTGGAAAACATGTTATCTACCAAGTATTATCGCGGTTTGAATGAATTACCGCTTCACTGCTAGCTGGCTTTAATGAAAGGAGAATAAGCCCAAACCCGCTAAACTTCAATCAAAATAACAGGCAAGTGAACGCACCAATGGTGCCCTACCAGCTTCCGCCTCCAAGCCCAGCGGAAAGTCAGCCGACCTCCCAGGCTGCGAAGCTCCTCGCCAGGACCGGTCACCAGAAGTACGCCAGTAATTGCCAAAGTCTCTTGAGTAGCGGGGGGCACAGCAAAAGATACTGAAAACAGTGTATGTCCCAAACGCCGAAGGCGTAGTCGGATTGCAAACGCCGTGCCTCTCAACAAGGGCGGGTCCACGAAGCCGGAAGCAATCCAGTCCCGGTGTATGAATGAAACAGCAAACTCCCAACTGCTCTGGACGCAGTTAAAGCGGGCGCAGACCTCCAGCAATCTCTCAGATCAGATCAAAATAGATGAGCCAGAAAACAACGATGTTTAGTTGTAGCAGTGCATTTAATAGGCAGTGAATAGTGCAGAGCAAGTGCCCTCCATGACGCGTTTCGCCCCGCGGACGGGGCTTGGTCACATGACGCGTCAGGAGTAGGCGGTGGATTAAATCACAAATAAAAGCCCAAACACCTAAAGAAACAGGTTGCAAGGGTCAAATAACAACATTAACTGGCAATAAAATTAATGTGATAACGAGTCCATAAACAATATTCCCAAATTTATAGAATATTGAGAAACAATTATATATATATATATATATATATATATATATATATATATATATATATATATATATATATATATATATATATATATATATATATATATATATATCGGCAAACAATTGCCACACTAATGCTGAACAAACTTTCGGGCGGGTTCCTCTGTCCTGACTGCAGCTATCATAAAGTACATAGTTCACCAAACTTCCCCTAAAGCAAATATGGAGCACTCCACGGTTCCAGAACTTCAACTTAATATGGCAGACGCATTTCAGCGTTATTACCTTTTTCAATGCCATTTGCAAATTCACTTGGGCCCGCAATTTCAAACACCCCATGTTCATTGGACAGGCATAGTGCGGTAAGGGAAGATGGACTTTAATTTCCTCCCATTTGTTTTTATTTAATTTCTGCTGTGATAGAATGATTACTATTTGCAATAATCTCTAAGTGAGTGTGACAGCATGTTCGTAAATGTCCACTATGATAAGGATTGTCACTTTGTAAAAACAAACATGCAGCCATCAGTGCATATCATGCTGATTAGACTCACCAAATGCAGGATCTGAGAAAGATCAATACCATAGTCATCCCATGTTCTCCTGTGGAGATAGTCTCTGACATGCCCCAGCACTGGGAATGACTGATTACAACAAATGTTCTACTTTGTTTAGCAGTGAGAGGGACGGCAGCGCACTCTCAATGCTAATTCAGATACATAGGAATGCTCGCTGACCATTGCATATTTTGCAGCTAATCTTGACCCAGTAGCTGCTGCTCTGCCTGACTGTTTCAAAGCCATGGACTCCACAGGCGTCTTTGGAAATATTGTTAACACGTACCAAGACCCAACATTTGAGCAATAGTCTTCTGACCAAGGATGACCAAGCCATACTTGCAGCAGACAATATAACCCGTAAGAGATGTACTGCACTCAATCCTGCCAACCTGTTGCCTGTTCCTGTAATTGATGTTATTGAGGGTGAAGTTGAGCATGACTGTCTCGATGTTACTGAATTGTGCACCAAACCAACTTAACATACAAATTTGCCACTACAGGAATCAGATTATGTAAAGTTTATTGATGGTTCCTGCTTACGAGATCGTTAAGAAAGCCTGATTGCTGCCTATGAGGTCTGTACTGCCTCAGGTGTGGTCGAAGCCTATTGGCTTCAAGGAATGTTTTCTGCACAAGTGGCTGAACAGTAGGGCATGCTGTGTTTCAGACTAGATAAAGTGACCATTTTCACTGATAGTCAGTATGACTCTGTTGTCGTCCGTGATTTCAGACAGGTATGGCCCCAACAGGAATTTATTACCTCTTCAGGGTCCCCGATTAGCAATGGAGAAAATGTGCATAACTTCTTGAATCCAACTGAGCCTCCTTGAACTGAACTTTGTGGCTGAACTGACTTATGAAATTGCATTGCCACTAAACTGACAGAGACATTTTATCCGGGATGTGATCACTAGTTAATTCGAACTGTGCAGTTATTAGAGACATTTAAAGAGGCTTTAAAGGGAAGAAAGAAGAATACCTAGGCCCAGGTCTGCTGAAGGAGCATTAGGTTGTCACTTAAAAAAACACAGACTGGAGCTAAGGAAGGCTCATGAAGACCCTGTGCATACTATAATTGCATTTCGATTGCATTGACATTGTTTGCTATTTGCGCAGTTGGAAACTATCCAAACATTTTTCCTGCTGTTGTTTTTACATAAACTGTCTAAATTCAGAGAAATCATGAAACCTAATAATAATATAGCCACTAAAGCAGCCACTCACTCACCCATACAGCCAGTCACACTATATCACCACTACAGCCACTCACACAGTCACTCACATACCAATACAGCTACTCGCGCACCCTTATTCACCTATGCATCTATTCACACACCCAATCACACACATACAGCACTCAGACACCCACTCCCACATTGATAAAGATAGTCATACATCCACTCAGATGAAATATTTTGGAAACAGTATTATTAATTACTAGTTTAGAAACAATATTAATTTAACTTTTACAGTAGCTTACAACACATCTTTAAGTCTCAAAAACATTTAGGAAACACTTTCACTCACTGCATGATGTCATCAGTTATGTAATTTGAGATGTAATCAGTGATATACTGAGTGATGCCAGTTACCATGTAATGAGTGATGTAACATGTGAGGTCATAAGCAGCGTATTACGGGAGCGTAAGTTATAGTTAGCTCAGGTAACTATAACTACTGAATGTCAATGGATTTATTCAGGTGAAATCTGAGGCTAACAATAACGTTCTTGTAACCTTTGGCTTTCTCTGTGAATATGTATATATATATGTATATATATATATATATACATATTTTTTTTTAAACATTTTTTTTTGACGGAGAAACGAATACCGGACTCTACAAACAATTCTATTGGAGCAACAGACAAGTTCCTGGACCTATCGGAGCAGTTGTAAGTGCGTACTCGGAACGCGAACTCCAAACACTTCCTTCGAAGGTGGTGAGTGAAGTTGTTCCGTTTGCCATATCATCGAAAGTTCAGCCTCTGTCCCGCATGATACTCTATATGAAAACCCCACAACAGTGGGTAATCACCACCCTGGGTTTTGACTAAAACACTGACTTTGAACACAAATCTACATGTATAACATTGAGGAAAGTATCGGGTGTAGGAAGGTGGATATCTGACTATGGTTGCCCTCAACTTTTTGCCTGGTGTTTTGCTGGTTTTTCGACTTAATTGACTTGGGGCCCTGCTATTCAGGACCCCAGGCCTACTGCTCTCTCTGTAAAATGGATTCCATGTACTCTAGGTACATATCTAATTGTATACTGAGTCACCTTATCAGCCTCTGTACAGTGTACCTTAGGTACCCAGGGCAAAGGTGCACCCAGGGCTTACCAGGGGCTGCAGCAGGTATTATGCCACCCCTGGCTGGCCATCCAAATCTGACACAACTGGCTGATCAATCAGCTGGGGCAAGGTGGTGTAATTACCCTTTGCTTTAGATATAGTATCCCTATATCTAACCCTAAAATGGACACATATCCTCCTATCAGTCACTCCTATGGCAGGCCTTATCAATCCTGAAGGCAGAGTGCTTGGAATTATGTGAGATGGTGCTCTAGCATGAGCTGAGCCTGTCTGCAGCTTTCGGAACCAAGTCCTTTAGCTGTTTCAATGATAACGCTATACCATATACTATTAAGTGCATTATAATCCTCGCGGTTATTGCCAACTTTGGTATAACATTATCAAAAATGTCGAGTAAGGTGTCATACGAATTGGAATAGTACCCCCTCGCCAATTCTGGCGACGGGGGTAGCATTCCACCCTTCTAGAGGGACACGACATGTATGTAACTGTGAACCCCGGTTAAAGCTAACTTGAGCCTCAGCATCACAAAATGGATGCTGCCACCACAGACACAAGTCTGACCTCCTGCTGCTGGGAGTACTTCCAGCGAGGGAGGCTTGGACAAAGGGTTTCCTGCCTTGGGAGGTGCTAGCACCACCCCAGACAGGATTTTGTGTATTAGGTAGGACAGGGCTGAAAGGAATGAGACATGCCTGGGGCACACAAGGTGTCCCTGTGCATACTCCGGTCTAAACCAGTTCCTGGGGCACTCCAGCCCCAGAGCTGGCGCAAGACCGGACAAAGGATAGGGGGTGTAACCACCCCCCTTTCTGGTCCCACCCAGAGGAGGGACCTAGTGGTACTACAGCCCCCTTTAGCCGGATAAAGGTAGGAGCTGGTCCCATTCCAAATTAGATTATCCTGAACAACTTTACAAGAAGAAACTCTGGACTTCGACGTTCTGCTCTACAGAAGACTGAAGAAATCTCTACACAAGAAGGCACCATCAGCGTCCAGCGGCTTCCCTTTGTCGTCTTCCTCCAAGGATCCAGACTTCAGAGCCCGACGAGACCCAGATTCCCAGAACTCTCCGACCTCTACCTACATCTGCAGCTGCAGCACAGCTGAGATCCGTGGGTGCGACGAGACACGTGGGACCGGCCATCTTGAAAGAAGCAGCACTTTGCTCCAGCATGACTTCTGAGGTATCCTCGTCCAAGTGCTTTGGGGACTGAGAAGCCCTGACCCCGAGCAGCTCCTGCACCGAAGACCAGCCCTCCAGCATCCACGAGATCTGCGTGGGGCCCTTCTGCCTGTTTGCTGCTCGACGCGCTGTCTGGTCACTTGCCGGCTGGCTAGTGATCTCCTAGACGACGAACTCCGAAATCTTCACTGCTGGTCTGGTTGCTCCAGGCTGGCCCTTGCTCCCTTCCAAAAGAGGAGCACCCGGGACCCTCCTGGTCCACTGCAGACGCCGTTTCCACTCACCGCGTGGGTTGCCTTTGCCAAGGCCTGTTGATTCCGAATCCGAAGCCGACACCACCGACAGCGAGAGCCTGCGTGGGACAGCTTGTGCCTTCATCCTGGTCATCAACACCACCTGGTCCACGTGGCTACAGAGACAAGCATCCACTCTCACCTGATCGCGGCGACGACATCTGGTTTCCACTCCTGGTTCCACTCCAGTCACTGGCTAGTGACTTTGAACATTGTCCCCTCTGCTTTCAGGTTCTTCTCTTCACTGATCCACCCTTGGATCACACCGGACATCTTCCTCCTGACCGCATGCAGCATCTTTTCCTCCAGGCTCCATAGACTTAAATGCCGGAACCCAACACGACTTGGCACCTATGCAGCCGCAGCCTGTGGGTGAGGTAACACGAGCATTTCGGTGCTCAAGGGTAGCTTGACTCTCCTAGTGTCCAGTTCCACAGTCGGTTTAGTGCTACCTAGTCAGGATTTTCCGTACTCACCTTGTTCTTGAACTGTACTGTCCATAGACACTGTTACGCATCTCGCGTGTGAGTTCACACTCTGCACACGCGTTCCGTGGGCCTCCTAGTACCTACCTAAAGTTAGTATAGCGTGGTCCCAACAATCCTACAGCCTCTGGACAGCTCCATTCCGATTATCGACTTTCACATTCCACTTACTTAGTATATGGTTTGTCGTGCCCCTAGGGCACCATTGTAATTTGTGCAACTTAAACATATTTTTCCTAAGAGATTTTCATGTGCTTAGCCCTCTGATCTCATAAAGAGTTCAGATGTGTATGTTAGTTAATGAATACTTGTTTATTTTCATAACAACCTGTATGGTGTCCTTTCACTTGGTATTCAAGGGATTATATGTGGTAAAACAGCTGGCTTCACATGCCAAAAGAGTTTAGCCTAAGACTGCTTTGTCCATGCTACCATTAGGATAGCTGGTCTATAAGGTTGACTTACAACCCAATCACCATAAGGGTTGTTTGGACTGATACAAGGTGATCACTAGAACTAGTGAACATCATATATCAGGCCAACTTCTCACATTGGTGTGCAGTGGTTGGGATTTGAGCTTGCTGTTGTTTTTACCAAATATAATCTTGAGATATCATTTGAAAGATCACATAAGGTACCATAGGTACATATAACAAGCTTAGAAATACTCTGAGTTCTACTGAACCAGCTGTTGTAGTAGAAAGGGAGTAGCACACCCTGACTACAACTCTTAGCAAGGAATCAGTAGGTAAACCCATAGTGTAGGTAGGTGCACCACTTACAACTCACTAGAAAAGCATGTCTATCACAGGAGAGGACACAGTAGCTCCCCTTGGTGATATTGACCCTCCACAGGTCATGTCAAGATATGCACCCCTTAGCTTCCAGGAGATGAGACAATTGTGTACCTCCAGGAAGCTAAAACAGGGTTCTAACCCTACAATTCCTTTTCTGATAGGTCTCTTGGAGACATTTGATGCCAGAAGGGCTTCTAATCCAGGCCCATCTGACCCTACAGAGGGAAGCATACACCCAGTAGAGGAGGACTCTAATCTCCCTGAAACTGATGAAGTAGAGGTAGATGGAGACTCATCTGAGGGAGAGGTAAACCATGGTCAGGGAGGAGTCAGCAGACTTACCAGGGCCAACTTAAGCATACATGAGAATGGGACTGGGGGAGCCCCAGGCCTATCCTCAAACAGGCTTAACCTTGGGAATAGACGAGTTAGGTCTCACTCCAGAGGCTCTAACAGATCTATTCACACCCATGTCTCTCAGGCATCTTCTCAGAGAGGGATGACATCCCCTCAGAGAAGGGAGCATGAAGCTAAGATGAGGGAAGTCAATCTGAGGATTGAGAGGGAAGAACTTGCCCTTGCCAAAGAAAGACTTGCCTTTGCCAGAGAGCAGAGATTGAGTGGGGCAAACCCCACTGGTGGCAGCATTATTCCTAGAGATAAAGACAGGAGTTTTGATACTAGACACCTGAGTAAAATAGTGCCCCCGTTTAAGCGAGGGGATGACATCCACAAATGGATGACTGCTCTGGAGAGGGCCTGCACTGTCCAGTGCATCCCCCAGAGTCAGTGGGTAGCTATATTGTGGCTCTCCTTTGAAGGTAAAGGTAGAGATAAGCTCCTCACTACTAGAGCTGAGGATTCTAACAATTAGCAAGTCCTGAAGAATACACTGATTGATGGGTTTGGCTTAACAACTGAGCAGTACAGGTTGCTGTTCAGGGACACCCAGAAAACTCAGTCTCAGGATTGGACTGGCTTTGTTGATTGTGCCACTAAGGCTCTAGAAGGCTGGCTACTGGGAAGTAAGGTTACTGATTACACAGGATTGTATAATCTAATTATAAGGAGAGCAAGTCTTAAAAAATTGTCAGAACCAGCTATTACACCAGCACCTGGTAGACTCTGATCTGACCTCTCCACAAGAATTGGGTAAGAGGGCCGACAAATGGGTCAGAACCAGGATTAGGCCTAAGAACCAAGGTGGTGACCAAAAGAAGGAATCAACCAAGCCTCAAGAGAAGGGTGGGAATAAATCTTCAGATCAAACCACATCAGGGCCCCAAAAATCCTCTGAAAAGGGTGGGTCCCAGAATCCTTCCAATACCCAAAAGAAACCTTTTGCCATACCTGCAAACAGGTAGGCCATTGGAAAACTGACAGCAGTTGCCCAAGGGCCAACAACAATAAGGAGAACATACCCCCAAGTAACACTTCCAAGCTTCCTGTTACTACTAGTAGTAATCCCCCAGGTGGTGGGAGTGCCCCCAAGAATTTGGGTGGATTTACTTTGGGAGTTCCTGGGGACTCTGGCCTAACCAGGTCCCCTGACTTAGGTACTCTTGTCTGTGAGACTGGCATGGGATTTGCCAACTTCACAGCTTGTCCCAACACTTTGGACAAGTACAGACAAGAGCCCCTCATCAATGGTCTAAAAGTTGAGGCCTTTAGAGACACAGGGGCTAGCATCACCATGGTGACTGAGAGCCTAGTCCCCTCAAGGCAACTTATACCTGGAGCCACATACCAGGTGACCAACATTGATGGAGTGCAGAGAGATCATCCCATGGCAGTGGTCAATCTCAGCTGGGGAGGTGTCACTGGTCCCAAGAAAGTGGCAGTGTCATCAAACCTGCCTGTAGATTGCCTACTGGGGAATGATTTAGAGATCTCAGCCTGGGCTGAGGTAGAGCAAGAAATCCATTTTAAAATGGTACACCTCCATGGTAAGGTTAGTGGGGCAGTGTTAGCCACAGCCCCAGTCCAAGATGTCCTCCCTGAACAGGTCAGGAGGGCTGTGCCAGTCACAGCCCAATCTCAGACAGATTCCTTCCCTGAACAGGTTGGCAAGGCTGTGATGGTAACAGCCCATTCCCAAACTGAGTCCCTTCCTGAAAAGGTTGGTGGAGTTGTGATGGCCACAGCTCAAACTCAGACAGATAATAGTGTTGTGAAGCCTGAAACTATGGATCACTCCACTCAGACAGAGAGCATTGAGGAGGAAGACAAATCTCCCTCCCACCAGACTTTAGGAAAGGATCAGCCTCCTCAGGGAACTGATCTGACCCCTTGTGAAGAAATTGCCCCAGAGGTGGTCAGGCCCAGCCTGGCAGAGCCTCTGATGTCAGTGGACCCTTCCAAGGTGGGACCCAGTCTGGAGCAGGTAACCTGCCCCTCTCTACCCTGCCTCAGTCAGCCCAGGGCTGTAGAGGTCAGGGAGGCCAGTGGTGGACCCCAAAGGGCCCCCTGTCCTAACGAACTCCCCAATCAGCAGATTAGGGGCACTGAAGCTAGTAGTCCTAGCCAAGTGAAAATATGACAAAATCCTGAGGGATACCCCTTACAATTAGTTAGGGGCCTCCCACAGATGGACACTGCTGGGTACAGCCAAACCTGGGACCTGAGGGCCCCAAACCTGACCTGTCCCTCCAGTAAGCTAAACAGAGGGACACAGCCTCCAGCTTTAGGTAGCCAGAGGATATCCCTGAGAGCTCACAGCAACTCAGTCCTGGAAAGAAAGGCACATATGGTGGACAGTGATTGGAGGAAGTTGAGCCCAACATTAGTGGAGTCCCACGTCAGTACTCCATCCCAGCACCAGCCTTTTACTTTGCCAAAACACACCACAGGTAGAGATTCCCTATGGTGGAGACCCTCAGATACCCTTAGGGTGAGGGATTGCTTAGTGGACCATGAGACAGGGGGTAACCATGCCAGTGCATATTCCACCTCATATGGCCACTCAGGCAATATAGGCTTACCTGGTCAAGGATAGCCTTATCTCCTTTCGTTTGGGGGGGGGGGTTATGTAGGAAGGTGGATATCTGACTATGGTTGCCCCCAACTTTTTGCCTGGTGTTTTGCTGGTTTTTCGACTTAGTTGACCTGGGGCCCTGCTATTCACGACCCCAGGCCCACTGCTCTATCTGCAAAATGGATTCCATGTACTCTAGGTACATATCTAATTGGATACTGAGTCACCTTATCAGCCCCTGTACAGTGTACCTTAGGTAACCAGGGCATAGGTGCACCCAGGCTTACCAGGGGCTGCAGCAGGTATTATGCCACCCCTGGCTGGCCATCCAAATCTGACACAACTGGCTGATCAATCAGCTGGGACAAGGTGGTGTAATCACCCTTTGCTTTAGATATAGTATCCCTATATCTAACCCTAAAATGGACACATATCCTCCTATCAGAGTCTCCTATGGCAGGCCTTATCAATCCTGAAGGCAGAGTGCTTGGAATTATGTGAGATGGTGCTCTAGCATGAGCTGAGCCTGTCTGCTATACCATATACTCTTAAGTGCATTATAATCCTCGCGGTTATTGCCAACTTTGGTATAACATTATCAAAACATGTCGAGTAAGGTGCCATACAAATTGGAATACAACCCCCTCGCCAATTCTGGCGACGGGGGTAGCATTCCACCCTTCTAGAGGGACACAACATGTATGTAACTGTGAACCCCGGTTAAAGCTAACTCGAGCCGCAGCATCACAAAATGGATGCTCCCACCACAGACACAAGTCTGACCTCCTGCTGCTGGGAGTCCTTCCAGCGAGGGAGGCTTAGACAAAGGGTTTCCTGCCTTGGGAGGTGCTAGCACCACCCCAGACAGGATTTTGTGTATTAGGTAGGACAGGGCTGAAAGGAATGAGACATGCCTGGGGCACACAAGTTGTCCCTGTGCATACTCCGGTCTAAACCAGTTCCTGGGGCACTCCAGCCCCAGAGCTGGCGCAAGACCGGACAAAGGATAGGGGGTGTAACCACCACCCCTTCCTGGTCTCACCCAGAGGAGGGACCTAGTCGTAGTACAGCCCCCTTTAGCCGGATAAAGGTAGGAGCTGGTCCCATTCCAAATTAGATTATCCTGAACAACTTTACAAGAAGAAACTCTGGACTTCGACGTTCTGCTCCACAGAAGACTGAAGAAATCTCCCTTGTGGGCAAGGAGTGTCCACCCGGCACAAGCAGGGACCATCAGCGTCCAGCGGCTTCCCTGTGTCATCTTCCTCCAAGGTTCCAGACTTCAGAGCCCAACGAACCCATATTCCCAGACCTCTCCGACCTCTACCTACATCTGCAGCACAGCTGAGATCCGTGGGTGCGACGAGACACGTGGGACCGGCCATCTTGAAAGAAGCAGCACTTCGCTCCAGCACGACTTCTGAGGTATCCTCGTCCACGTGCTTTGGGGACTGAGAAGACCCGACCCCGAGCAGCTCCTGCACCGAAGACCAGCCCTCCAGCATCCACAAGATCTGCGTGGGGCCCTTCTGCCTGTTTGCTGCTCGACGCGTTGTCTGGTCACTTGCCGGCTGGCTAGTGACCTCCTAGACGACGAACTCCGAAATCTTCACTGCTGGTCTGGTTGCTCCAGGCTGGCCCTTGCTCCCTTCTAAAAGAGGAGCACCCCGGACCCTCCTGGTCCACTCCAGAAGCCATTTCCACTCACCGCGTGGGTTGCCTTTGCCAAGGCCTGTTCACTGCAGAGACAAGCGTCCACCCTCACCTGATCGCGACGACGACATCTGGTTCCACTCCTGGTTCCACTCCAGTCACTGGCTAGTGACTTTAAACATTGTCCCCTCTGCTTTCAGGTACTTCTCTTCACTGATCCACCCTTGGATCACACCGGACATCTTCCTCCTGACCGCCTGCAGCATCTTTTCCTCCAGGCTCCATAGACTTCAACGCCGGAACCCGACACGACTTGGCACCTATGCACCCGCAGCCTGTGGGTGAGGTAACACGAGCATTTCGGTGCTCAAGGGTAGCTTGACTCTCCTAGTGTCCAGTTCCACAGTCGTTTTAGTTCTACCTAGTCAGGATTGTCCGTACTCACCTTTTTCTTGAACTGTACTGTCCATAGACACTGTTACGCATCTCGCATGTGAGTCCACACTCTGCACACGCGTTCCGTGGGCCTCCTAGTACCTACCTAGAGTTAGTATAGCGTGGTCCCAACGATCCTACAGCCTCTGGACAGCTCCATTCCGATTATCGACTTTCACATTCCACTTACTTAGTATATGGTTTGTCGTGCCCCTAGGGCACCATTGTAATTTGTGCAACTTAAACGTATTTTTCCTAAGAGATTGTCATGTGCTTAGCCCTCTGATCTCATAAAGAGTTCAGAGGTGTATGTTAATTAATAAATACTTGTTTATTTTCATAACAACCTGTGTGGTGTCCTTTCACTTGGTATTCAAGGGATTATATGTGGTAAAACAGCTGGCTTCACATACCAAAAGAGTTTAGCCTAAGACTGCTTTGTCCATGCTACTATTAGGATAGCTGGTCTATAAGGTTGACTTACAACCAATCACCGTAAGGGTTGTTTGGACTGATACAAGGTGATCACTAGAACTAGTGAACATCATATATCAGGCCAACTTCTCACACCGGGGGGAGGGAGTCAGACGCGGATGTCATGTTCAAACCTGCGAAAGACAGACCAGCGAAAACCGATAATTCAACTACAACCACCACACCAAGTAGTAACCTTAAGATATTGTTCCAACGTTTGGAAAAACTGCAGGAGAGAGAAATCCGCAAATGGTGGGAGGTGACCTCCCTTCAGAGATATGCAGGTTGTGATAGAGTCCTGAGAGGTTTGCGTATTTTCACTGTGCCGTCCTATGAGAATCCCGACCCGCAGCTATTGAAAGACTGGCCCGAATACACTGCTCAGTCAGCGAAGGGGATGGTGTGCATGTTGATCAAGCATGCATGGAGCGACAGAGAGAAATGCCTAAAAGAAATTGCGGACCTGGAAACACGTATTGCAAAGGAAAAAGACGTGAAAACCGGAGTAGAGCTGAGAAACACCATGGCAAAGAGATTAATGGAATATGAAGCGGGGATAAGGAAAAGAAAGCAAAGTAAATTTCAGCGGGATGAACAGGACGAATCCTGACGTTTGACGGTAAATTTGACTCCACGAGGAAACGCCTGGCACAGGGAACACCAAGTACAAACAATCGTGATACCTCCGAATCGGAAGCAGAGTTGTCAGAGGGAGAGCAAAATACGACTCCCGTGGCAAGAGAAAGGGTGAATGAACCACCTTCCTTCAACGAGTTCCAGGTGATAAAAGAAGCCAGACAAAGACCACAGCAGCGGAACCACCCTCCCGCACCAAGCCAAAGAGGAAAACTAGGAGGGGCAAGAGGGGGAACACAGCCAACCGCCTCGCCAAGGGTAACACGGAGTGTGTCCAGACGCAAGAAGTGGTAACACACTCAGAGGATAACAACGTCATCAACCTCTCTAAAAGATTATTGACAAAGGACGAAATCATGGTCCTGCGCAAGGGGTTGAGTTTCTGTCCATCAGCAGAATTCGACCTAATAAATACCAGAATTGACCTATTCAGATATATCTGCAAGCTGAAATTTCAAAAGATATTTCTCCTACATCTGAGAATTATGACAAATACTACTAGCGAAGGGGGCATTGATAACGGAATGGTGAACAATGAGGAAGCATACACGGAAACATCACAAAATCCGCCAGCCCCTACAGGAGGGGAACTAGAGAGTGACTCATGTAGCACACATAGGAGTGCGACACAGACTCAAGATCCTAGTAATTTCAAGAATAAATCCAGAAAACTCCCCAATGCCCCACATGACGCCATAGATGTGTTCAATGATGCCATCCTTATGGACCTAGAGAAACTGGCAAAAAAGAAAATGGACATGAGCTCATCCAATATAAAGCGGAGAGAATGGGAAGCCATTAAATCCCTGAAGAGTGATACTAGCATTGAGATTAAACCCTCCGATAAAGGGGGAAACTTCATGATCTTTACAAAGGAAGCATATGAACAAGAAGCCCTGCGCCAACTAAGAGACACTGAATGCTATACTGTCATTAAAAGAGGTGAATATGTACAAAGTACGATAGACTACCAGCAACTTCTAGAATCGTGGAAAGACGAGGGTATGATCAACACTGAAGAGATTCTGTTTTTACAATGTGAGGCACCCGTGTTACCTACGTTTTACCACCTTCCCAATGTCCACAAAAACTCCAAAAGGCCACCAGGGAGACCGATTGTGTCGTCAATCGGTAGCTTACTGGAAAACACATCCCGCTTCATAGATCACTACTTGGCACCTATTGTGAAAGACCTACCCTCGTATGTGAGAGATACGCAGGACTTCCTTCGGTTGATGGGCAATATCACATGGGAACCGAATATGCTACTCATCACACTTGATGTGGTTAATCTTTATACTTGTATAGCCCATGAAGATGGATTAGCGGCCACCAAATGGTTCCTGGACAGGAAACCTGAGAAATATCAGTGACACAATGTGATGATACTAAGCATGATAAGATATTGTCTGTTCAACAACATTTTTCTCTTTGCAGGACAACTGTATAAGCAAATTAGGGGTACGTCTATGGGCTCGTGCTTCTCCCCTAGCTACGCGAATCTTTTTGTTGGCTGGTGGGAGAAGCACGAGGCCTGGGGGGAAGCCAATGACCATTGGACAGAGAAGATTCCGATGTGGACGAGATATATAGATGATCTTTTTGTTGTTTGGCGTGGCGATCGTGCCTCGGCTGAGGAGTACATCGCCACGCTAAACAACAACGACTGGAACCTCAGATTCACGAGCACAATCAGTGATACTAGTGTCTACTATTTGGATCTGGAGATCTTCGTAGGTAACGACGTTCTCCAGACCAAATTATACAGGAAACCCACGGTGTGGAACTCCGTGCTACACGCGGCAAGCCACCAACCGAAGAGCTTGGTAAGAAATGTCCCCTACGGTGAACTCCTACGCCTGAAGCGTAACTGCTCGGCAGACGGAGATTACCAACAAGCCAAGAAAGAAGCAAATGTAAGATTCCAAAGCAGGGGTTACTCTAAAAGTACACTGTACCAAGCAGCAGACAAAGCATCTAAGATCAACAGGAGGGACCTCCTGATAATCAAACCAGTACAAATGAGCGAGGAACCAACTAGGATGATAACCAAATTCAACGTCAGGTCAGGTGATGTGGTAAATATATTCAAAAAGAACTGGCATATATTGAAAACAGATAACATTTTGAAAAAACACATTCCCAATAGACCACTCATTACATATAGACGTTGCCAATCATTGGGAGAGCATCTAGTCCACAGCCATTACACCACTAATCTGCAACCCATGAAGCTATCTAAAGCTAAAGGATTCTTCCCATGCCTACGTGCAAAGCGTGTAAATACAGTAAAAAGTTAACTAACTATCCAGGTAGAACTGATGAGGCCGCACCCAATAGAGAGATAAAAAAAGACTCCTCAACTGTAATTCGGAGTATACCATCTATTGTCTAGAATGTCCCTGTAAGTTACGCTATATAGGGAGTACGATCAATCCCACTAAACTGAGAATTTTGGAACACATGCGTGCAATCACAAAGAATGATAAGACCTATCTGTGGCACGCCATTTTCATCAGTTCCATAACAGCAACAGGGACCTCCTCAGCTTCTACTGCATTGATCAGGCAGACCGACATGAAAGAGGAGGAGACAGGTTCAGGACACTCCGGATTTTAGAATCCAAATACATCATTGATTTGAAAACGATGTCCCCTTGGGGACTTAATAATGATGAGGAGATGTGGGTGCACCTCTAAACCCCCATATGGGAGCATGTAGGGAATGGTGAGATGTAGTGGGTGATTAGAGAAAAGGAATCATGAAAATCTAAGCTGATTATTTATCACCGTACTTGACTGTTAGACAATGTATTCTCTATATAGAGACATAGGGACATTGCCCATCCAGGGCTACACAACGTACACAGGGTTATGAATTATAGAAATTCAAAATTATGATACATTACTATGTTGCACATGATAGATTTAGTTCTGAATTTCATTATGACAATTCATGGCGCAATACAAATGAAATGTTTCCCTGATACTGTTCAAAGTCATATAATCTATTTACATTTGTCTATATTTTTTTAATTTGGTGTGTGTTGGGATGAACTTTTGATATGAAGCGCTTTAGCACTTTATGTTTATGCCTTTTTAACCCTATGATATGATAATGAATTTGTGACACACAGAGATGGCCGCTGCATTCGTAACGTGTGCATTGAATACCTTTTCTATGTTGTTTAAACTGCTGGGCTGTTTGGGAAGGGTTAAAATGGTGGCACGAAACACACAGAAACTGACACTGACGAAGCCGGAAGGCGAAACGCGTCTGTCGGGGGTGAGTGGTTTTCAATAAACATCTTGGAATAAGATACCGGTGTGCTTGCCGTTTGTTGATTCAACGGAGTCAAAGTGTTTTGGAATATATATATATATATATGTATATACTGTACTATGGACGTAGCGGCACCCACTTGGGATAATTGTTGAAATGTGGAACTGCAATAACCATGTTGCAATGCGTGTACACGCCCACTGGGGCCGGACATTTAAAAACTGTTGCAGGTGTGTCTACATTTTTTTGCTGCTGCCCTCCTGTTGCCAGTGCCAGTCAACAAGGGCATAGCAATGCCCGAAATGCGTTTGGCTGTTTCACTTTGTTTGGAAGGGCATTACTGAACTCTTTGCAGTCCTCTAATAAAAGGATTCAAAAGCACGCCGTGTGAGGCGCCTTCATTTGGGAGCACCTTTCTGTTGGATAGTAGCGGTTGGCTCCAACCGCGAGGGCGCCCTGCTGCAGAAGAGCGGATCAAAAGCGCTTGAGAAACCAAGGCGCTGAGGGAACGGCGTGTCCGGTGGGCATGGACATATTATTGGCAAGATTTCAGCATTGTCATTTTCTAACAACCCACTGGGGTTTGAAAAGGCTGTACTATGGACGTAGCGGCACCCACTTGGGATAATTGTTGAAATGTGGAACTGCAATAACCACGTTGCAATGCGTGTACACGCCCACTGGGGCCGGACATTTAAAAACTGTTGCAGATGTGTCTAAATTTTTTTGCTGCTGCCCTACTGTTGCCAGTGCCAGTGAACAAGGGCATAGCAATGCCCGAAACGCGTTTGGCTGTTTTGGAAGGGCATTACTGAACTCTTTGCAGTCCGCCAATAAAAGGATTCAAAAGCACGCCATGTGAGGTGCCTTCATTTGGGAGCACCTTTCTGTTGGATATATATATATATATACATACATATATATATATATATATATATATATATATATATATATATATATATATATATATATATATATATATATATATATATATATATATATATATATATATATATATATATATATATATATTCAAGCTCCGAAGTACCCAACGTACAAAGGAGCACCCGGACCTCAGTTGCACACAAGGAGCCTTGAATGGTAAGCACGCCTCCAGCACAACGATATCCTTTAACTGTTCAAACTGCCCTGGATGCCTGACGCGTTTCGAAGTGTCCCCACTTCTCTTCAGAGGCTTTGGCAGTTATGAAAGTGCGCTTGAGGCACCACACCCCTTCTTGCTTAGATGCACGCCCTAGATGGGACTTATGGGACTTGTAGTGCCTCACGTCGCACTGATGTTCAGTTGGTAACTTTTCAAGCCCACAGATGGGCCTCGCTGTGTGGAATGCGTGCAGAATCCATTTGGAGCTGGAATATTTACGCGGCGACCCATGCCGCGGAAGGAGCACCACCCTGGAAGCACCGGGGGCCATGCGGTCTTGACTACTGGCCGAGAACATGGGACAGCAGCGTATGGATTCTGCACAAATTCCACACAGCGAGGCCCATCTGTGGGCTTGAAAAGTTACCAACTGAACATTAGCGCGACGTGAGGCACTACAAGTCCCAAAAGTCCCATCCAGGGCGTGCATCTAAGCAAGAAGGGGTGTGGTGCCTCAAGCGCTCCTTCATAACTGCCAAAGTCTCTGAAGAGAAGTGGGGACACTTTGAAACGCGTCAGGCATCCAGGGCAGTTTTAACAGTCAAAGGATATTGTTGTGCTGGAGACGTGCTTACCATTCAAGGCTCCTTGTGTGCAGCTGAGGTCCGGGTGCCCCTTTGTACGTTGGGTACTTTGGAGCTGGAATTTTTACGCGGCGACCCATGCCGCAGAAGGAGCGCCACCCTGAAAGAACCGGGGGCCATGCGGTCTTGACTACGGGCCGAGAACATGGGACAGCAGCGTATGGATTCTGCACAAATTCCACACAGCGAGGCCCATCTGGTTCTAACCCTACAATTCCTTTTCTGATAGGTCTCTTGGAGACATTTGATGCCAGAAGGGCTTCTAATCCAGGCCCATCTGACCCTACAGAGGGAAGCATACACCCAGTAGAGGAGGACTCTAATCTCCCTGAAACTGATGAAGTAGAGGTAGATGGAGACTCATCTGAGGGAGAGGTAAACCATGGTCAGGGAGGAGTCAGCAGACTTACCAGGGCCAACTTAAGCATACATGAGAATGGGACTGGGGGAGCCCCAGGCCTATCCTCAAACAGGCTTAACCTTGGGAATAGACGAGTTAGGTCTCACTCCAGAGGCTCTAACAGATCTATTCACACCCATGTCTCTCAGGCATCTTCTCAGAGAGGGATGACATCCCCTCAGAGAAGGGAGCATGAAGCTAAGATGAGGGAAGTCAATCTGAGGATTGAGAGGGAAGAACTTGCCCTTGCCAAAGAAAGACTTGCCTTTGCCAGAGAGCAGAGATTGAGTGGGGCAAACCCCACTGGTGGCAGCATTATTCCTAGAGATAAAGACAGGAGTTTTGATACTAGACACCTGAGTAAAATAGTGCCCCCGTTTAAGCGAGGGGATGACATCCACAAATGGATGACTGCTCTGGAGAGGGCCTGCACTGTCCAGTGCATCCCCCAGAGTCAGTGGGTAGCTATATTGTGGCTCTCCTTTGAAGGTAAAGGTAGAGATAAGCTCCTCACTACTAGAGCTGAGGATTCTAACAATTAGCAAGTCCTGAAGAATACACTGATTGATGGGTTTGGCTTAACAACTGAGCAGTACAGGTTGCTGTTCAGGGACACCCAGAAAACTCAGTCTCAGGATTGGACTGGCTTTGTTGATTGTGCCACTAAGGCTCTAGAAGGCTGGCTACTGGGAAGTAAGGTTACTGATTACACAGGATTGTATAATCTAATTATAAGGAGAGCAAGTCTTAAAAAATTGTCAGAACCAGCTATTACACCAGCACCTGGTAGACTCTGATCTGACCTCTCCACAAGAATTGGGTAAGAGGGCCGACAAATGGGTCAGAACCAGGATTAGGCCTAAGAACCAAGGTGGTGACCAAAAGAAGGAATCAACCAAGCCTCAAGAGAAGGGTGGGAATAAATCTTCAGATCAAACCACATCAGGGCCCCAAAAATCCTCTGAAAAGGGTGGGTCCCAGAATCCTTCCAATACCCAAAAGAAACCTTTTGCCATACCTGCAAACAGGTAGGCCATTGGAAAACTGACAGCAGTTGCCCAAGGGCCAACAACAATAAGGAGAACATACCCCCAAGTAACACTTCCAAGCTTCCTGTTACTACTAGTAGTAATCCCCCAGGTGGTGGGAGTGCCCCCAAGAATTTGGGTGGATTTACTTTGGGAGTTCCTGGGGACTCTGGCCTAACCAGGTCCCCTGACTTAGGTACTCTTGTCTGTGAGACTGGCATGGGATTTGCCAACTTCACAGCTTGTCCCAACACTTTGGACAAGTACAGACAAGAGCCCCTCATCAATGGTCTAAAAGTTGAGGCCTTTAGAGACACAGGGGCTAGCATCACCATGGTGACTGAGAGCCTAGTCCCCTCAAGGCAACTTATACCTGGAGCCACATACCAGGTGACCAACATTGATGGAGTGCAGAGAGATCATCCCATGGCAGTGGTCAATCTCAGCTGGGGAGGTGTCACTGGTCCCAAGAAAGTGGCAGTGTCATCAAACCTGCCTGTAGATTGCCTACTGGGGAATGATTTAGAGATCTCAGCCTGGGCTGAGGTAGAGCAAGAAATCCATTTTAAAATGGTACACCTCCATGGTAAGGTTAGTGGGGCAGTGTTAGCCACAGCCCCAGTCCAAGATGTCCTCCCTGAACAGGTCAGGAGGGCTGTGCCAGTCACAGCCCAATCTCAGACAGATTCCTTCCCTGAACAGGTTGGCAAGGCTGTGATGGTAACAGCCCATTCCCAAACTGAGTCCCTTCCTGAAAAGGTTGGTGGAGTTGTGATGGCCACAGCTCAAACTCAGACAGATAATAGTGTTGTGAAGCCTGAAACTATGGATCACTCCACTCAGACAGAGAGCATTGAGGAGGAAGACAAATCTCCCTCCCACCAGACTTTAGGAAAGGATCAGCCTCCTCAGGGAACTGATCTGACCCCTTGTGAAGAAATTGCCCCAGAGGTGGTCAGGCCCAGCCTGGCAGAGCCTCTGATGTCAGTGGACCCTTCCAAGGTGGGACCCAGTCTGGAGCAGGTAACCTGCCCCTCTCTACCCTGCCTCAGTCAGCCCAGGGCTGTAGAGGTCAGGGAGGCCAGTGGTGGACCCCAAAGGGCCCCCTGTCCTAACGAACTCCCCAATCAGCAGATTAGGGGCACTGAAGCTAGTAGTCCTAGCCAAGTGAAAATATGACAAAATCCTGAGGGATACCCCTTACAATTAGTTAGGGGCCTCCCACAGATGGACACTGCTGGGTACAGCCAAACCTGGGACCTGAGGGCCCCAAACCTGACCTGTCCCTCCAGTAAGCTAAACAGAGGGACACAGCCTCCAGCTTTAGGTAGCCAGAGGATATCCCTGAGAGCTCACAGCAACTCAGTCCTGGAAAGAAAGGCACATATGGTGGACAGTGATTGGAGGAAGTTGAGCCCAACATTAGTGGAGTCCCACGTCAGTACTCCATCCCAGCACCAGCCTTTTACTTTGCCAAAACACACCACAGGTAGAGATTCCCTATGGTGGAGACCCTCAGATACCCTTAGGGTGAGGGATTGCTTAGTGGACCATGAGACAGGGGGTAACCATGCCAGTGCATATTCCACCTCATATGGCCACTCAGGCAATATAGGCTTACCTGGTCAAGGATAGCCTTATCTCCTTTCGTTTGGGGGGGGGGGGTTATGTAGGAAGGTGGATATCTGACTATGGTTGCCCCCAACTTTTTGCCTGGTGTTTTGCTGGTTTTTCGACTTAGTTGACCTGGGGCCCTGCTATTCACGACCCCAGGCCCACTGCTCTATCTGCAAAATGGATTCCATGTACTCTAGGTACATATCTAATTGGATACTGAGTCACCTTATCAGCCCCTGTACAGTGTACCTTAGGTAACCAGGGCATAGGTGCACCCAGGCTTACCAGGGGCTGCAGCAGGTATTATGCCACCCCTGGCTGGCCATCCAAATCTGACACAACTGGCTGATCAATCAGCTGGGACAAGGTGGTGTAATCACCCTTTGCTTTAGATATAGTATCCCTATATCTAACCCTAAAATGGACACATATCCTCCTATCAGAGTCTCCTATGGCAGGCCTTATCAATCCTGAAGGCAGAGTGCTTGGAATTATGTGAGATGGTGCTCTAGCATGAGCTGAGCCTGTCTGCTATACCATATACTCTTAAGTGCATTATAATCCTCGCGGTTATTGCCAACTTTGGTATAACATTATCAAAACATGTCGAGTAAGGTGCCATACAAATTGGAATACAACCCCCTCGCCAATTCTGGCGACGGGGGTAGCATTCCACCCTTCTAGAGGGACACAACATGTATGTAACTGTGAACCCCGGTTAAAGCTAACTCGAGCCGCAGCATCACAAAATGGATGCTCCCACCACAGACACAAGTCTGACCTCCTGCTGCTGGGAGTCCTTCCAGCGAGGGAGGCTTAGACAAAGGGTTTCCTGCCTTGGGAGGTGCTAGCACCACCCCAGACAGGATTTTGTGTATTAGGTAGGACAGGGCTGAAAGGAATGAGACATGCCTGGGGCACACAAGTTGTCCCTGTGCATACTCCGGTCTAAACCAGTTCCTGGGGCACTCCAGCCCCAGAGCTGGCGCAAGACCGGACAAAGGATAGGGGGTGTAACCACCACCCCTTCCTGGTCTCACCCAGAGGAGGGACCTAGTCGTAGTACAGCCCCCTTTAGCCGGATAAAGGTAGGAGCTGGTCCCATTCCAAATTAGATTATCCTGAACAACTTTACAAGAAGAAACTCTGGACTTCGACGTTCTGCTCCACAGAAGACTGAAGAAATCTCCCTTGTGGGCAAGGAGTGTCCACCCGGCACAAGCAGGGACCATCAGCGTCCAGCGGCTTCCCTGTGTCATCTTCCTCCAAGGTTCCAGACTTCAGAGCCCAACGAACCCATATTCCCAGACCTCTCCGACCTCTACCTACATCTGCAGCACAGCTGAGATCCGTGGGTGCGACGAGACACGTGGGACCGGCCATCTTGAAAGAAGCAGCACTTCGCTCCAGCACGACTTCTGAGGTATCCTCGTCCACGTGCTTTGGGGACTGAGAAGACCCGACCCCGAGCAGCTCCTGCACCGAAGACCAGCCCTCCAGCATCCACAAGATCTGCGTGGGGCCCTTCTGCCTGTTTGCTGCTCGACGCGTTGTCTGGTCACTTGCCGGCTGGCTAGTGACCTCCTAGACGACGAACTCCGAAATCTTCACTGCTGGTCTGGTTGCTCCAGGCTGGCCCTTGCTCCCTTCTAAAAGAGGAGCACCCCGGACCCTCCTGGTCCACTCCAGAAGCCATTTCCACTCACCGCGTGGGTTGCCTTTGCCAAGGCCTGTTCACTGCAGAGACAAGCGTCCACCCTCACCTGATCGCGACGACGACATCTGGTTCCACTCCTGGTTCCACTCCAGTCACTGGCTAGTGACTTTAAACATTGTCCCCTCTGCTTTCAGGTACTTCTCTTCACTGATCCACCCTTGGATCACACCGGACATCTTCCTCCTGACCGCCTGCAGCATCTTTTCCTCCAGGCTCCATAGACTTCAACGCCGGAACCCGACACGACTTGGCACCTATGCACCCGCAGCCTGTGGGTGAGGTAACACGAGCATTTCGGTGCTCAAGGGTAGCTTGACTCTCCTAGTGTCCAGTTCCACAGTCGTTTTAGTTCTACCTAGTCAGGATTGTCCGTACTCACCTTTTTCTTGAACTGTACTGTCCATAGACACTGTTACGCATCTCGCATGTGAGTCCACACTCTGCACACGCGTTCCGTGGGCCTCCTAGTACCTACCTAGAGTTAGTATAGCGTGGTCCCAACGATCCTACAGCCTCTGGACAGCTCCATTCCGATTATCGACTTTCACATTCCACTTACTTAGTATATGGTTTGTCGTGCCCCTAGGGCACCATTGTAATTTGTGCAACTTAAACGTATTTTTCCTAAGAGATTGTCATGTGCTTAGCCCTCTGATCTCATAAAGAGTTCAGAGGTGTATGTTAATTAATAAATACTTGTTTATTTTCATAACAACCTGTGTGGTGTCCTTTCACTTGGTATTCAAGGGATTATATGTGGTAAAACAGCTGGCTTCACATACCAAAAGAGTTTAGCCTAAGACTGCTTTGTCCATGCTACTATTAGGATAGCTGGTCTATAAGGTTGACTTACAACCAATCACCGTAAGGGTTGTTTGGACTGATACAAGGTGATCACTAGAACTAGTGAACATCATATATCAGGCCAACTTCTCACACCGGGGGGAGGGAGTCAGACGCGGATGTCATGTTCAAACCTGCGAAAGACAGACCAGCGAAAACCGATAATTCAACTACAACCACCACACCAAGTAGTAACCTTAAGATATTGTTCCAACGTTTGGAAAAACTGCAGGAGAGAGAAATCCGCAAATGGTGGGAGGTGACCTCCCTTCAGAGATATGCAGGTTGTGATAGAGTCCTGAGAGGTTTGCGTATTTTCACTGTGCCGTCCTATGAGAATCCCGACCCGCAGCTATTGAAAGACTGGCCCGAATACACTGCTCAGTCAGCGAAGGGGATGGTGTGCATGTTGATCAAGCATGCATGGAGCGACAGAGAGAAATGCCTAAAAGAAATTGCGGACCTGGAAACACGTATTGCAAAGGAAAAAGACGTGAAAACCGGAGTAGAGCTGAGAAACACCATGGCAAAGAGATTAATGGAATATGAAGCGGGGATAAGGAAAAGAAAGCAAAGTAAATTTCAGCGGGATGAACAGGACGAATCCTGACGTTTGACGGTAAATTTGACTCCACGAGGAAACGCCTGGCACAGGGAACACCAAGTACAAACAATCGTGATACCTCCGAATCGGAAGCAGAGTTGTCAGAGGGAGAGCAAAATACGACTCCCGTGGCAAGAGAAAGGGTGAATGAACCACCTTCCTTCAACGAGTTCCAGGTGATAAAAGAAGCCAGACAAAGACCACAGCAGCGGAACCACCCTCCCGCACCAAGCCAAAGAGGAAAACTAGGAGGGGCAAGAGGGGGAACACAGCCAACCGCCTCGCCAAGGGTAACACGGAGTGTGTCCAGACGCAAGAAGTGGTAACACACTCAGAGGATAACAACGTCATCAACCTCTCTAAAAGATTATTGACAAAGGACGAAATCATGGTCCTGCGCAAGGGGTTGAGTTTCTGTCCATCAGCAGAATTCGACCTAATAAATACCAGAATTGACCTATTCAGATATATCTGCAAGCTGAAATTTCAAAAGATATTTCTCCTACATCTGAGAATTATGACAAATACTACTAGCGAAGGGGGCATTGATAACGGAATGGTGAACAATGAGGAAGCATACACGGAAACATCACAAAATCCGCCAGCCCCTACAGGAGGGGAACTAGAGAGTGACTCATGTAGCACACATAGGAGTGCGACACAGACTCAAGATCCTAGTAATTTCAAGAATAAATCCAGAAAACTCCCCAATGCCCCACATGACGCCATAGATGTGTTCAATGATGCCATCCTTATGGACCTAGAGAAACTGGCAAAAAAGAAAATGGACATGAGCTCATCCAATATAAAGCGGAGAGAATGGGAAGCCATTAAATCCCTGAAGAGTGATACTAGCATTGAGATTAAACCCTCCGATAAAGGGGGAAACTTCATGATCTTTACAAAGGAAGCATATGAACAAGAAGCCCTGCGCCAACTAAGAGACACTGAATGCTATACTGTCATTAAAAGAGGTGAATATGTACAAAGTACGATAGACTACCAGCAACTTCTAGAATCGTGGAAAGACGAGGGTATGATCAACACTGAAGAGATTCTGTTTTTACAATGTGAGGCACCCGTGTTACCTACGTTTTACCACCTTCCCAATGTCCACAAAAACTCCAAAAGGCCACCAGGGAGACCGATTGTGTCGTCAATCGGTAGCTTACTGGAAAACACATCCCGCTTCATAGATCACTACTTGGCACCTATTGTGAAAGACCTACCCTCGTATGTGAGAGATACGCAGGACTTCCTTCGGTTGATGGGCAATATCACATGGGAACCGAATATGCTACTCATCACACTTGATGTGGTTAATCTTTATACTTGTATAGCCCATGAAGATGGATTAGCGGCCACCAAATGGTTCCTGGACAGGAAACCTGAGAAATATCAGTGACACAATGTGATGATACTAAGCATGATAAGATATTGTCTGTTCAACAACATTTTTCTCTTTGCAGGACAACTGTATAAGCAAATTAGGGGTACGTCTATGGGCTCGTGCTTCTCCCCTAGCTACGCGAATCTTTTTGTTGGCTGGTGGGAGAAGCACGAGGCCTGGGGGGAAGCCAATGACCATTGGACAGAGAAGATTCCGATGTGGACGAGATATATAGATGATCTTTTTGTTGTTTGGCGTGGCGATCATGCCTCGGCTGAGGAGTACATCGCCACGCTAAACAACAACGACTGGAACCTCAGATTCACGAGCACAATCAGTGATACTAGTGTCTACTATTTGGATCTGGAGATCTTCGTAGGTAACGACGTTCTCCAGACCAAATTATACAGGAAACCCACGGTGTGGAACTCCGTGCTACACGCGGCAAGCCACCAACCGAAGAGCTTGGTAAGAAATGTCCCCTACGGTGAACTCCTACGCCTGAAGCGTAACTGCTCGGCAGACGGAGATTACCAACAAGCCAAGAAAGAAGCAAATGTAAGATTCCAAAGCAGGGGTTACTCTAAAAGTACACTGTACCAAGCAGCAGACAAAGCATCTAAGATCAACAGGAGGGACCTCCTGATAATCAAACCAGTACAAATGAGCGAGGAACCAACTAGGATGATAACCAAATTCAACGTCAGGTCAGGTGATGTGGTAAATATATTCAAAAAGAACTGGCATATATTGAAAACAGATAACATTTTGAAAAAACACATTCCCAATAGACCACTCATTACATATAGACGTTGCCAATCATTGGGAGAGCATCTAGTCCACAGCCATTACACCACTAATCTGCAACCCATGAAGCTATCTAAAGCTAAAGGATTCTTCCCATGCCTACGTGCAAAGCGTGTAAATACAGTAAAAAGTTAACTAACTATCCAGGTAGAACTGATGAGGCCGCACCCAATAGAGAGATAAAAAAAGACTCCTCAACTGTAATTCGGAGTATACCATCTATTGTCTAGAATGTCCCTGTAAGTTACGCTATATAGGGAGTACGATCAATCCCACTAAACTGAGAATTTTGGAACACATGCGTGCAATCACAAAGAATGATAAGACCTATCTGTGGCACGCCATTTTCATCAGTTCCATAACAGCAACAGGGACCTCCTCAGCTTCTACTGCATTGATCAGGCAGACCGACATGAAAGAGGAGGAGACAGGTTCAGGACACTCCGGATTTTAGAATCCAAATACATCATTGATTTGAAAACGATGTCCCCTTGGGGACTTAATAATGATGAGGAGATGTGGGTGCACCTCTAAACCCCCATATGGGAGCATGTAGGGAATGGTGAGATGTAGTGGGTGATTAGAGAAAAGGAATCATGAAAATCTAAGCTGATTATTTATCACCGTACTTGACTGTTAGACAATGTATTCTCTATATAGAGACATAGGGACATTGCCCATCCAGGGCTACACAACGTACACAGGGTTATGAATTATAGAAATTCAAAATTATGATACATTACTATGTTGCACATGATAGATTTAGTTCTGAATTTCATTATGACAATTCATGGCGCAATACAAATGAAATGTTTCCCTGATACTGTTCAAAGTCATATAATCTATTTACATTTGTCTATATTTTTTTAATTTGGTGTGTGTTGGGATGAACTTTTGATATGAAGCGCTTTAGCACTTTATGTTTATGCCTTTTTAACCCTATGATATGATAATGAATTTGTGACACACAGAGATGGCCGCTGCATTCGTAACGTGTGCATTGAATACCTTTTCTATGTTGTTTAAACTGCTGGGCTGTTTGGGAAGGGTTAAAATGGTGGCACGAAACACACAGAAACTGACACTGACGAAGCCGGAAGGCGAAACGCGTCTGTCGGGGGTGAGTGGTTTTCAATAAACATCTTGGAATAAGATACCGGTGTGCTTGCCGTTTGTTGATTCAACGGAGTCAAAGTGTTTTGGAATATATATATATATATATGTATATACTGTACTATGGACGTAGCGGCACCCACTTGGGATAATTGTTGAAATGTGGAACTGCAATAACCATGTTGCAATGCGTGTACACGCCCACTGGGGCCGGACATTTAAAAACTGTTGCAGGTGTGTCTACATTTTTTTGCTGCTGCCCTCCTGTTGCCAGTGCCAGTCAACAAGGGCATAGCAATGCCCGAAATGCGTTTGGCTGTTTCACTTTGTTTGGAAGGGCATTACTGAACTCTTTGCAGTCCTCTAATAAAAGGATTCAAAAGCACGCCGTGTGAGGCGCCTTCATTTGGGAGCACCTTTCTGTTGGATAGTAGCGGTTGGCTCCAACCGCGAGGGCGCCCTGCTGCAGAAGAGCGGATCAAAAGCGCTTGAGAAACCAAGGCGCTGAGGGAACGGCGTGTCCGGTGGGCATGGACATATTATTGGCAAGATTTCAGCATTGTCATTTTCTAACAACCCACTGGGGTTTGAAAAGGCTGTACTATGGACGTAGCGGCACCCACTTGGGATAATTGTTGAAATGTGGAACTGCAATAACCACGTTGCAATGCGTGTACACGCCCACTGGGGCCGGACATTTAAAAACTGTTGCAGATGTGTCTAAATTTTTTTGCTGCTGCCCTACTGTTGCCAGTGCCAGTGAACAAGGGCATAGCAATGCCCGAAACGCGTTTGGCTGTTTTGGAAGGGCATTACTGAACTCTTTGCAGTCCGCCAATAAAAGGATTCAAAAGCACGCCATGTGAGGTGCCTTCATTTGGGAGCACCTTTCTGTTGGATATATATATATATATACATACATATATATATATATATATATATATATATATATATATATATATATATATATATATATATATATATATATATATTCAAGCTCCGAAGTACCCAACGTACAAAGGAGCACCCGGACCTCAGTTGCACACAAGGAGCCTTGAATGGTAAGCACGCCTCCAGCACAACGATATCCTTTAACTGTTCAAACTGCCCTGGATGCCTGACGCGTTTCGAAGTGTCCCCACTTCTCTTCAGAGGCTTTGGCAGTTATGAAAGTGCGCTTGAGGCACCACACCCCTTCTTGCTTAGATGCACGCCCTAGATGGGACTTATGGGACTTGTAGTGCCTCACGTCGCACTGATGTTCAGTTGGTAACTTTTCAAGCCCACAGATGGGCCTCGCTGTGTGGAATGCGTGCAGAATCCATTTGGAGCTGGAATATTTACGCGGCGACCCATGCCGCGGAAGGAGCACCACCCTGGAAGCACCGGGGGCCATGCGGTCTTGACTACTGGCCGAGAACATGGGACAGCAGCGTATGGATTCTGCACAAATTCCACACAGCGAGGCCCATCTGTGGGCTTGAAAAGTTACCAACTGAACATTAGCGCGACGTGAGGCACTACAAGTCCCAAAAGTCCCATCCAGGGCGTGCATCTAAGCAAGAAGGGGTGTGGTGCCTCAAGCGCTCCTTCATAACTGCCAAAGTCTCTGAAGAGAAGTGGGGACACTTTGAAACGCGTCAGGCATCCAGGGCAGTTTTAACAGTCAAAGGATATTGTTGTGCTGGAGACGTGCTTACCATTCAAGGCTCCTTGTGTGCAGCTGAGGTCCGGGTGCCCCTTTGTACGTTGGGTACTTTGGAGCTGGAATTTTTACGCGGCGACCCATGCCGCAGAAGGAGCGCCACCCTGAAAGAACCGGGGGCCATGCGGTCTTGACTACGGGCCGAGAACATGGGACAGCAGCGTATGGATTCTGCACAAATTCCACACAGCGAGGCCCATCTGGTTCTAACCCTACAATTCCTTTTCTGATAGGTCTCTTGGAGACATTTGATGCCAGAAGGGCTTCTAATCCAGGCCCATCTGACCCTACAGAGGGAAGCATACACCCAGTAGAGGAGGACTCTAATCTCCCTGAAACTGATGAAGTAGAGGTAGATGGAGACTCATCTGAGGGAGAGGTAAACCATGGTCAGGGAGGAGTCAGCAGACTTACCAGGGCCAACTTAAGCATACATGAGAATGGGACTGGGGGAGCCCCAGGCCTATCCTCAAACAGGCTTAACCTTGGGAATAGACGAGTTAGGTCTCACTCCAGAGGCTCTAACAGATCTATTCACACCCATGTCTCTCAGGCATCTTCTCAGAGAGGGATGACATCCCCTCAGAGAAGGGAGCATGAAGCTAAGATGAGGGAAGTCAATCTGAGGATTGAGAGGGAAGAACTTGCCCTTGCCAAAGAAAGACTTGCCTTTGCCAGAGAGCAGAGATTGAGTGGGGCAAACCCCACTGGTGGCAGCATTATTCCTAGAGATAAAGACAGGAGTTTTGATACTAGACACCTGAGTAAAATAGTGCCCCCGTTTAAGCGAGGGGATGACATCCACAAATGGATGACTGCTCTGGAGAGGGCCTGCACTGTCCAGTGCATCCCCCAGAGTCAGTGGGTAGCTATATTGTGGCTCTCCTTTGAAGGTAAAGGTAGAGATAAGCTCCTCACTACTAGAGCTGAGGATTCTAACAATTAGCAAGTCCTGAAGAATACACTGATTGATGGGTTTGGCTTAACAACTGAGCAGTACAGGTTGCTGTTCAGGGACACCCAGAAAACTCAGTCTCAGGATTGGACTGGCTTTGTTGATTGTGCCACTAAGGCTCTAGAAGGCTGGCTACTGGGAAGTAAGGTTACTGATTACACAGGATTGTATAATCTAATTATAAGGAGAGCAAGTCTTAAAAAATTGTCAGAACCAGCTATTACACCAGCACCTGGTAGACTCTGATCTGACCTCTCCACAAGAATTGGGTAAGAGGGCCGACAAATGGGTCAGAACCAGGATTAGGCCTAAGAACCAAGGTGGTGACCAAAAGAAGGAATCAACCAAGCCTCAAGAGAAGGGTGGGAATAAATCTTCAGATCAAACCACATCAGGGCCCCAAAAATCCTCTGAAAAGGGTGGGTCCCAGAATCCTTCCAATACCCAAAAGAAACCTTTTGCCATACCTGCAAACAGGTAGGCCATTGGAAAACTGACAGCAGTTGCCCAAGGGCCAACAACAATAAGGAGAACATACCCCCAAGTAACACTTCCAAGCTTCCTGTTACTACTAGTAGTAATCCCCCAGGTGGTGGGAGTGCCCCCAAGAATTTGGGTGGATTTACTTTGGGAGTTCCTGGGGACTCTGGCCTAACCAGGTCCCCTGACTTAGGTACTCTTGTCTGTGAGACTGGCATGGGATTTGCCAACTTCACAGCTTGTCCCAACACTTTGGACAAGTACAGACAAGAGCCCCTCATCAATGGTCTAAAAGTTGAGGCCTTTAGAGACACAGGGGCTAGCATCACCATGGTGACTGAGAGCCTAGTCCCCTCAAGGCAACTTATACCTGGAGCCACATACCAGGTGACCAACATTGATGGAGTGCAGAGAGATCATCCCATGGCAGTGGTCAATCTCAGCTGGGGAGGTGTCACTGGTCCCAAGAAAGTGGCAGTGTCATCAAACCTGCCTGTAGATTGCCTACTGGGGAATGATTTAGAGATCTCAGCCTGGGCTGAGGTAGAGCAAGAAATCCATTTTAAAATGGTACACCTCCATGGTAAGGTTAGTGGGGCAGTGTTAGCCACAGCCCCAGTCCAAGATGTCCTCCCTGAACAGGTCAGGAGGGCTGTGCCAGTCACAGCCCAATCTCAGACAGATTCCTTCCCTGAACAGGTTGGCAAGGCTGTGATGGTAACAGCCCATTCCCAAACTGAGTCCCTTCCTGAAAAGGTTGGTGGAGTTGTGATGGCCACAGCTCAAACTCAGACAGATAATAGTGTTGTGAAGCCTGAAACTATGGATCACTCCACTCAGACAGAGAGCATTGAGGAGGAAGACAAATCTCCCTCCCACCAGACTTTAGGAAAGGATCAGCCTCCTCAGGGAACTGATCTGACCCCTTGTGAAGAAATTGCCCCAGAGGTGGTCAGGCCCAGCCTGGCAGAGCCTCTGATGTCAGTGGACCCTTCCAAGGTGGGACCCAGTCTGGAGCAGGTAACCTGCCCCTCTCTACCCTGCCTCAGTCAGCCCAGGGCTGTAGAGGTCAGGGAGGCCAGTGGTGGACCCCAAAGGGCCCCCTGTCCTAACGAACTCCCCAATCAGCAGATTAGGGGCACTGAAGCTAGTAGTCCTAGCCAAGTGAAAATATGACAAAATCCTGAGGGATACCCCTTACAATTAGTTAGGGGCCTCCCACAGATGGACACTGCTGGGTACAGCCAAACCTGGGACCTGAGGGCCCCAAACCTGACCTGTCCCTCCAGTAAGCTAAACAGAGGGACACAGCCTCCAGCTTTAGGTAGCCAGAGGATATCCCTGAGAGCTCACAGCAACTCAGTCCTGGAAAGAAAGGCACATATGGTGGACAGTGATTGGAGGAAGTTGAGCCCAACATTAGTGGAGTCCCACGTCAGTACTCCATCCCAGCACCAGCCTTTTACTTTGCCAAAACACACCACAGGTAGAGATTCCCTATGGTGGAGACCCTCAGATACCCTTAGGGTGAGGGATTGCTTAGTGGACCATGAGACAGGGGGTAACCATGCCAGTGCATATTCCACCTCATATGGCCACTCAGGCAATATAGGCTTACCTGGTCAAGGATAGCCTTATCTCCTTTCGTTTGGGGGGGGGGTTATGTAGGAAGGTGGATATCTGACTATGGTTGCCCCCAACTTTTTGCCTGGTGTTTTGCTGGTTTTTCGACTTAGTTGACCTGGGGCCCTGCTATTCACGACCCCAGGCCCACTGCTCTATCTGCAAAATGGATTCCATGTACTCTAGGTACATATCTAATTGGATACTGAGTCACCTTATCAGCCCCTGTACAGTGTACCTTAGGTAACCAGGGCATAGGTGCACCCAGGCTTACCAGGGGCTGCAGCAGGTATTATGCCACCCCTGGCTGGCCATCCAAATCTGACACAACTGGCTGATCAATCAGCTGGGACAAGGTGGTGTAATCACCCTTTGCTTTAGATATAGTATCCCTATATCTAACCCTAAAATGGACACATATCCTCCTATCAGAGTCTCCTATGGCAGGCCTTATCAATCCTGAAGGCAGAGTGCTTGGAATTATGTGAGATGGTGCTCTAGCATGAGCTGAGCCTGTCTGCTATACCATATACTCTTAAGTGCATTATAATCCTCGCGGTTATTGCCAACTTTGGTATAACATTATCAAAACATGTCGAGTAAGGTGCCATACAAATTGGAATACAACCCCCTCGCCAATTCTGGCGACGGGGGTAGCATTCCACCCTTCTAGAGGGACACAACATGTATGTAACTGTGAACCCCGGTTAAAGCTAACTCGAGCCGCAGCATCACAAAATGGATGCTCCCACCACAGACACAAGTCTGACCTCCTGCTGCTGGGAGTCCTTCCAGCGAGGGAGGCTTAGACAAAGGGTTTCCTGCCTTGGGAGGTGCTAGCACCACCCCAGACAGGATTTTGTGTATTAGGTAGGACAGGGCTGAAAGGAATGAGACATGCCTGGGGCACACAAGTTGTCCCTGTGCATACTCCGGTCTAAACCAGTTCCTGGGGCACTCCAGCCCCAGAGCTGGCGCAAGACCGGACAAAGGATAGGGGGTGTAACCACCACCCCTTCCTGGTCTCACCCAGAGGAGGGACCTAGTCGTAGTACAGCCCCCTTTAGCCGGATAAAGGTAGGAGCTGGTCCCATTCCAAATTAGATTATCCTGAACAACTTTACAAGAAGAAACTCTGGACTTCGACGTTCTGCTCCACAGAAGACTGAAGAAATCTCCCTTGTGGGCAAGGAGTGTCCACCCGGCACAAGCAGGGACCATCAGCGTCCAGCGGCTTCCCTGTGTCATCTTCCTCCAAGGTTCCAGACTTCAGAGCCCAACGAACCCATATTCCCAGACCTCTCCGACCTCTACCTACATCTGCAGCACAGCTGAGATCCGTGGGTGCGACGAGACACGTGGGACCGGCCATCTTGAAAGAAGCAGCACTTCGCTCCAGCACGACTTCTGAGGTATCCTCGTCCACGTGCTTTGGGGACTGAGAAGACCCGACCCCGAGCAGCTCCTGCACCGAAGACCAGCCCTCCAGCATCCACAAGATCTGCGTGGGGCCCTTCTGCCTGTTTGCTGCTCGACGCGTTGTCTGGTCACTTGCCGGCTGGCTAGTGACCTCCTAGACGACGAACTCCGAAATCTTCACTGCTGGTCTGGTTGCTCCAGGCTGGCCCTTGCTCCCTTCTAAAACAGGAGCACCCCGGACCCTCCTGGTCCACTCCAGAAGCCATTTCCACTCACCGCGTGGGTTGCCTTTGCCAAGGCCTGTTCACTGCAGAGACAAGCGTCCACCCTCACCTGATCGCGACGACGACATCTGGTTCCACTCCTGGTTCCACTCCAGTCACTGGCTAGTGACTTTAAACATTGTCCCCTCTGCTTTCAGGTACTTCTCTTCACTGATCCACCCTTGGATCACACCGGACATCTTCCTCCTGACCGCCTGCAGCATCTTTTCCTCCAGGCTCCATAGACTTCAACGCCGGAACCCGACACGACTTGGCACCTATGCACCCGCAGCCTGTGGGTGAGGTAACACGAGCATTTCGGTGCTCAAGGGTAGCTTGACTCTCCTAGTGTCCAGTTCCACAGTCGTTTTAGTTCTACCTAGTCAGGATTGTCCGTACTCACCTTTTTCTTGAACTGTACTGTCCATAGACACTGTTACGCATCTCGCATGTGAGTCCACACTCTGCACACGCGTTCCGTGGGCCTCCTAGTACCTACCTAGAGTTAGTATAGCGTGGTCCCAACGATCCTACAGCCTCTGGACAGCTCCATTCCGATTATCGACTTTCACATTCCACTTACTTAGTATATGGTTTGTCGTGCCCCTAGGGCACCATTGTAATTTGTGCAACTTAAACGTATTTTTCCTAAGAGATTGTCATGTGCTTAGCCCTCTGATCTCATAAAGAGTTCAGAGGTGTATGTTAATTAATAAATACTTGTTTATTTTCATAACAACCTGTGTGGTGTCCTTTCACTTGGTATTCAAGGGATTATATGTGGTAAAACAGCTGGCTTCACATACCAAAAGAGTTTAGCCTAAGACTGCTTTGTCCATGCTACTATTAGGATAGCTGGTCTATAAGGTTGACTTACAACCAATCACCGTAAGGGTTGTTTGGACTGATACAAGGTGATCACTAGAACTAGTGAACATCATATATCAGGCCAACTTCTCACACCGGGGGGAGGGAGTCAGACGCGGATGTCATGTTCAAACCTGCGAAAGACAGACCAGCGAAAACCGATAATTCAACTACAACCACCACACCAAGTAGTAACCTTAAGATATTGTTCCAACGTTTGGAAAAACTGCAGGAGAGAGAAATCCGCAAATGGTGGGAGGTGACCTCCCTTCAGAGATATGCAGGTTGTGATAGAGTCCTGAGAGGTTTGCGTATTTTCACTGTGCCGTCCTATGAGAATCCCGACCCGCAGCTATTGAAAGACTGGCCCGAATACACTGCTCAGTCAGCGAAGGGGATGGTGTGCATGTTGATCAAGCATGCATGGAGCGACAGAGAGAAATGCCTAAAAGAAATTGCGGACCTGGAAACACGTATTGCAAAGGAAAAAGACGTGAAAACCGGAGTAGAGCTGAGAAACACCATGGCAAAGAGATTAATGGAATATGAAGCGGGGATAAGGAAAAGAAAGCAAAGTAAATTTCAGCGGGATGAACAGGACGAATCCTGACGTTTGACGGTAAATTTGACTCCACGAGGAAACGCCTGGCACAGGGAACACCAAGTACAAACAATCGTGATACCTCCGAATCGGAAGCAGAGTTGTCAGAGGGAGAGCAAAATACGACTCCCGTGGCAAGAGAAAGGGTGAATGAACCACCTTCCTTCAACGAGTTCCAGGTGATAAAAGAAGCCAGACAAAGACCACAGCAGCGGAACCACCCTCCCGCACCAAGCCAAAGAGGAAAACTAGGAGGGGCAAGAGGGGGAACACAGCCAACCGCCTCGCCAAGGGTAACACGGAGTGTGTCCAGACGCAAGAAGTGGTAACACACTCAGAGGATAACAACGTCATCAACCTCTCTAAAAGATTATTGACAAAGGACGAAATCATGGTCCTGCGCAAGGGGTTGAGTTTCTGTCCATCAGCAGAATTCGACCTAATAAATACCAGAATTGACCTATTCAGATATATCTGCAAGCTGAAATTTCAAAAGATATTTCTCCTACATCTGAGAATTATGACAAATACTACTAGCGAAGGGGGCATTGATAACGGAATGGTGAACAATGAGGAAGCATACACGGAAACATCACAAAATCCGCCAGCCCCTACAGGAGGGGAACTAGAGAGTGACTCATGTAGCACACATAGGAGTGCGACACAGACTCAAGATCCTAGTAATTTCAAGAATAAATCCAGAAAACTCCCCAATGCCCCACATGACGCCATAGATGTGTTCAATGATGCCATCCTTATGGACCTAGAGAAACTGGCAAAAAAGAAAATGGACATGAGCTCATCCAATATAAAGCGGAGAGAATGGGAAGCCATTAAATCCCTGAAGAGTGATACTAGCATTGAGATTAAACCCTCCGATAAAGGGGGAAACTTCATGATCTTTACAAAGGAAGCATATGAACAAGAAGCCCTGCGCCAACTAAGAGACACTGAATGCTATACTGTCATTAAAAGAGGTGAATATGTACAAAGTACGATAGACTACCAGCAACTTCTAGAATCGTGGAAAGACGAGGGTATGATCAACACTGAAGAGATTCTGTTTTTACAATGTGAGGCACCCGTGTTACCTACGTTTTACCACCTTCCCAATGTCCACAAAAACTCCAAAAGGCCACCAGGGAGACCGATTGTGTCGTCAATCGGTAGCTTACTGGAAAACACATCCCGCTTCATAGATCACTACTTGGCACCTATTGTGAAAGACCTACCCTCGTATGTGAGAGATACGCAGGACTTCCTTCGGTTGATGGGCAATATCACATGGGAACCGAATATGCTACTCATCACACTTGATGTGGTTAATCTTTATACTTGTATAGCCCATGAAGATGGATTAGCGGCCACCAAATGGTTCCTGGACAGGAAACCTGAGAAATATCAGTGACACAATGTGATGATACTAAGCATGATAAGATATTGTCTGTTCAACAACATTTTTCTCTTTGCAGGACAACTGTATAAGCAAATTAGGGGTACGTCTATGGGCTCGTGCTTCTCCCCTAGCTACGCGAATCTTTTTGTTGGCTGGTGGGAGAAGCACGAGGCCTGGGGGGAAGCCAATGACCATTGGACAGAGAAGATTCCGATGTGGACGAGATATATAGATGATCTTTTTGTTGTTTGGCGTGGCGATCGTGCCTCGGCTGAGGAGTACATCGCCACGCTAAACAACAACGACTGGAACCTCAGATTCACGAGCACAATCAGTGATACTAGTGTCTACTATTTGGATCTGGAGATCTTCGTAGGTAACGACGTTCTCCAGACCAAATTATACAGGAAACCCACGGTGTGGAACTCCGTGCTACACGCGGCAAGCCACCAACCGAAGAGCTTGGTAAGAAATGTCCCCTACGGTGAACTCCTACGCCTGAAGCGTAACTGCTCGGCAGACGGAGATTACCAACAAGCCAAGAAAGAAGCAAATGTAAGATTCCAAAGCAGGGGTTACTCTAAAAGTACACTGTACCAAGCAGCAGACAAAGCATCTAAGATCAACAGGAGGGACCTCCTGATAATCAAACCAGTACAAATGAGCGAGGAACCAACTAGGATGATAACCAAATTCAACGTCAGGTCAGGTGATGTGGTAAATATATTCAAAAAGAACTGGCATATATTGAAAACAGATAACATTTTGAAAAAACACATTCCCAATAGACCACTCATTACATATAGACGTTGCCAATCATTGGGAGAGCATCTAGTCCACAGCCATTACACCACTAATCTGCAACCCATGAAGCTATCTAAAGCTAAAGGATTCTTCCCATGCCTACGTGCAAAGCGTGTAAATACAGTAAAAAGTTAACTAACTATCCAGGTAGAACTGATGAGGCCGCACCCAATAGAGAGATAAAAAAAGACTCCTCAACTGTAATTCGGAGTATACCATCTATTGTCTAGAATGTCCCTGTAAGTTACGCTATATAGGGAGTACGATCAATCCCACTAAACTGAGAATTTTGGAACACATGCGTGCAATCACAAAGAATGATAAGACCTATCTGTGGCACGCCATTTTCATCAGTTCCATAACAGCAACAGGGACCTCCTCAGCTTCTACTGCATTGATCAGGCAGACCGACATGAAAGAGGAGGAGACAGGTTCAGGACACTCCGGATTTTAGAATCCAAATACATCATTGATTTGAAAACGATGTCCCCTTGGGGACTTAATAATGATGAGGAGATGTGGGTGCACCTCTAAACCCCCATATGGGAGCATGTAGGGAATGGTGAGATGTAGTGGGTGATTAGAGAAAAGGAATCATGAAAATCTAAGCTGATTATTTATCACCGTACTTGACTGTTAGACAATGTATTCTCTATATAGAGACATAGGGACATTGCCCATCCAGGGCTACACAACGTACACAGGGTTATGAATTATAGAAATTCAAAATTATGATACATTACTATGTTGCACATGATAGATTTAGTTCTGAATTTCATTATGACAATTCATGGCGCAATACAAATGAAATGTTTCCCTGATACTGTTCAAAGTCATATAATCTATTTACATTTGTCTATATTTTTTTAATTTGGTGTGTGTTGGGATGAACTTTTGATATGAAGCGCTTTAGCACTTTATGTTTATGCCTTTTTAACCCTATGATATGATAATGAATTTGTGACACACAGAGATGGCCGCTGCATTCGTAACGTGTGCATTGAATACCTTTTCTATGTTGTTTAAACTGCTGGGCTGTTTGGGAAGGGTTAAAATGGTGGCACGAAACACACAGAAACTGACACTGACGAAGCCGGAAGGCGAAACGCGTCTGTCGGGGGTGAGTGGTTTTCAATAAACATCTTGGAATAAGATACCGGTGTGCTTGCCGTTTGTTGATTCAACGGAGTCAAAGTGTTTTGGAATATATATATATATATATGTATATACTGTACTATGGACGTAGCGGCACCCACTTGGGATAATTGTTGAAATGTGGAACTGCAATAACCATGTTGCAATGCGTGTACACGCCCACTGGGGCCGGACATTTAAAAACTGTTGCAGGTGTGTCTACATTTTTTTGCTGCTGCCCTCCTGTTGCCAGTGCCAGTCAACAAGGGCATAGCAATGCCCGAAATGCGTTTGGCTGTTTCACTTTGTTTGGAAGGGCATTACTGAACTCTTTGCAGTCCTCTAATAAAAGGATTCAAAAGCACGCCGTGTGAGGCGCCTTCATTTGGGAGCACCTTTCTGTTGGATAGTAGCGGTTGGCTCCAACCGCGAGGGCGCCCTGCTGCAGAAGAGCGGATCAAAAGCGCTTGAGAAACCAAGGCGCTGAGGGAACGGCGTGTCCGGTGGGCATGGACATATTATTGGCAAGATTTCAGCATTGTCATTTTCTAACAACCCACTGGGGTTTGAAAAGGCTGTACTATGGACGTAGCGGCACCCACTTGGGATAATTGTTGAAATGTGGAACTGCAATAACCACGTTGCAATGCGTGTACACGCCCACTGGGGCCGGACATTTAAAAACTGTTGCAGATGTGTCTAAATTTTTTTGCTGCTGCCCTACTGTTGCCAGTGCCAGTGAACAAGGGCATAGCAATGCCCGAAACGCGTTTGGCTGTTTTGGAAGGGCATTACTGAACTCTTTGCAGTCCGCCAATAAAAGGATTCAAAAGCACGCCATGTGAGGTGCCTTCATTTGGGAGCACCTTTCTGTTGGATATATATATATATATATACATATATATATATATATATTCAAGCTCCGAAGTACCCAACGTACAAAGGAGCACCCGGACCTCAGTTGCACACAAGGAGCCTTGAATGGTAAGCACGCCTCCAGCACAACGATATCCTTTAACTGTTCAAACTGCCCTGGATGCCTGACGCGTTTCGAAGTGTCCCCACTTCTCTTCAGAGGCTTTGGCAGTTATGAAAGTGCGCTTGAGGCACCACACCCCTTCTTGCTTAGATGCACGCCCTAGATGGGACTTATGGGACTTGTAGTGCCTCACGTCGCACTGATGTTCAGTTGGTAACTTTTCAAGCCCACAGATGGGCCTCGCTGTATGGAATGCGTGCAGAATCCATTTGGAGCTGGAATATTTACGCGGCGACCCATGCCGCGGAAGGAGCACCACCCTGGAAGCACCGGGGGCCATGCGGTCTTGACTACTGGCCGAGAACATGGGACAGCAGCGTATGGATTCTGCACAAATTCCACACAGCGAGGCCCATCTGTGGGCTTGAAAAGTTACCAACTGAACATTAGCGCGACGTGAGGCACTACAAGTCCCAAAAGTCCCATCCAGGGCGTGCATCTAAGCAAGAAGGGGTGTGGTGCCTCAAGCGCTCCTTCATAACTGCCAAAGTCTCTGAAGAGAAGTGGGGACACTTTGAAACGCGTCAGGCATCCAGGGCAGTTTTAACAGTCAAAGGATATCGTTGTGCTGGAGACGTGCTTACCATTCAAGGCTCCTTGTGTGCAGCTGAGGTCCGGGTGCCCCTTTGTACGTTGGGTACTTTGGAGCTGGAATTTTTACGCGGCGACCCATGCCGCAGAAGGAGCGCCACCCTGAAAGAACCGGGGGCCATGCGGTCTTGACTACGGGCCGAGAACATGGGACAGCAGCGTATGGATTCTGCACAAATTCCACACAGCGAGGCCCATCTGTGGGCTTGAAAAGTTAACAACTGAACATTAGCGCGACGTGAGGCACTACAAGTCCCAAAAGTCCCATCCAGGGCGTGCATCTAAGCAAGAAGGGGTGTGGTGCCTCAAGCGCTCCTTCATAACTGCCAAAGCCTCTGAAGAGAAGTGGGGACACTTTGAAACGCGTCAGGCATCCAGGGCAGTTTGAACAGTCAAAGGATATCGTTGTGCTGGAGACGTGCTTACCATTCAAGGCTCCTTGTGTGCAGCTGAGGTCCGGATGCTCCTTTGTACGTTGGGTACTTTGGAGCTGGAACATTTACGCAGCGACCCATGCCGCGGAAGGAGCACCACCCTGAAAGAACCGGGGGCCATGCGGTCTTGACTACGGGCCGAAAACATGGGACAGCAGCGTATGGATTCTGCACAAATTCCACACAGCGAGGCCCATCTGTGGGCTTGAAAAGTTACCAACTGAACATTAGCACGACGTGAGGCACTACAAGTCCCAAAAGTCCCATCCAGGGCGTGCATCTAAGCAAGAAGGGGTGTGGTGCCTCAAGCGCTCCTTCATAACTGCCAAAGCTTCTGAAGAGAAGTGGGGACACTTCGAAACGCGTCAGGCATCCAGGGCAGTTTGAACAGTCAAAGGATATAGTTGTGCTGGAGACGTGCTTACCATGCAAGGCTCCTTGTGTGCAGCTGAGGTCCGGGTGCTCCTTTGTACGTTGGGTACTTTGGAGCTGGAATATTTACGCGGTGACCCATGCCGCGGAAGGAGCACCACCTTGAAAGAACCGGGGGCCATGCGGTCTTGACTACGGGCCGAGAACATGGGACAGCAGCGTATGGATTCTGCACAAATTCCACACAGCGAGGCCCATCTGTGGGCTTGAAAAGTTAACAACTGAACATTAGCGCGACGTGAGGCACTACAAGTCCCAAAAGTCCCATCCAGGGCGTGCATCTAAGCAAGAAAGGGTGTGGTGCCTCAAGCGCTCCTTCATAACTGCCAAAGCCTCTGAAGAGAAGTGGGGACACTTCGAAACGCGTCAGGCATCCAGGGCAGTTTGAACAGTCAAAGGATATCGTTGTGCTGGAGACGTGCTTACCATTTAAGGCTCCTTGTGTGCAGCTGAGGTCCGGGTGCTCCTTTGTACGTTGGGTACTTTGGAGCTGGAATATTTACGCGGCGACCCATGCCGCGGAAGGAGCACCACCTTGAAAGAACCGGGGGCCATGCGGTCTTGACTACGGGCCGAGAACATGGGACAGCAGCGTATGGATTCTGCACATATTCCACACAGCGAGGCCCATCTGTGGGCTTGAAAAGTTACCAACTGAACATTAGCGCGACGTGAGGCACTACAAGTCCCAAAAGTCCCATCCAGGACGTGCATCTAAGCAAGAAGGGGTGTGGTGCCTCAAGCGCTCCTTCATAACTGCCAAAGCCTCTGAAGAGAAGTGGGGACACTTCGAAACGCGTCAGGCATCCAGGGCAGTTTGAACAGTCAAAGGATATCGTTGTGCTGGAGACGTGCTTACCATTCAAGGCTCCTTGTGTGCAGCTGAGGTCCGGGTGCTCCTTTGTACGTTGGGTACTTTGGAGCTGGAATATATATATATATATATATTGCCAGTAAATATGTATAGTTAGGACCATGTTTCCATAGGAAACACATTTTTTGACAAGGGCACTCATGGGGATCAATATTCAAAATGTAGAGTCACGCAAACGAGAAGATGAATTTCGGCGCGCCTACCTTTGCAAACTGATAGCAGTTTATTTAAACAGCTACAACTTTCTCCCATTGCATAGTTCATTAGTGAAAACAGATGGACTGGCCAACCCTGTACTATTGCTCTCTTATACGGCCTCCATATTAGCATGTATTATTCACAGTAAATGCCAAATGCCTATATTTGTGTTAAAACAATGGTATTTAGGAGATCCATTCAATTACACAGTCTCACCATAAATCATCATTGTTTTGAAAACATCAAAATACTTATGATTGGTAACCCACATGCTAATAAATGATACTTATACATATAAACCCCAGTGGCGGTCGCCACTAGGTAGTTATTGTTAGGTCTGTCTTTCCATAGAAAGAGCATGTGTTTGTTTGCTAATAACTTTGGCCCTGTTTGACTAATCTTCAAAAAACTTTCCAAAACAAATGTCCCTCCAACTCAGCTCCTTTCTAAAAAGTTTCTGGGTAATTCATCCAGCGCAGGATGAGAAAAACATGGGGGTCCTAACACGGTTTCAGTGAATATTTATCATTTGTGCATCACCAAGTTAAGGGGCCGATTATGATGGCGGACGTCCACCATAGAGTAGGAGGGAACCTCTGCATGGCCTGCGGAGTTCCCTCCTGTGCAATTAGGATGTGACCGCCACCCTGGCGGTCACATCCTCTATTTTTACCATTGCGGCGGGTGCAGCTTCAAGCTGCATCCGCCACAATGGTAAAAATGCATACATTGCATTTGTATGCAGAAAGCAGCAAGCACCGTGCGGTGCTTGACGATTTCTGCATACAAATGCAGGGGGGTACCATAGGTACCCCTCATGTGCACCCCCCACCCCCCCTTTACCCAGGGGGCCCGCAAAGGGCCCCCGCAGTGAAGTTACACATGCTTTTCCGCAGCGGAAAACCCGCCGCGGAAAAGCATTTTTAACAGCCCATCCTAATATGGCTGACGGTGTCTGAGAGACACCGTCACCATATTAGAGCTTTCCGCCGCGGTTGTAAGCCAACCGCGGCGGAAAAGCTGCGGACGGAAACCAGGACCCACCAGCCATCCTAATGTGGCGGTGGGTCTTTGGTGGGTCCGCTGCGGTTTTTCAGCATCCTCCAGGCCGGCGGTGTCTTCCTCCGGCCCGGAGGATGCAGCAAAACCGCAATCGTAATAGGCCCCTTGGTGTCTTGTTTTGACCCTATTGAAATATTTCTTTCCATCACACTTCA
>NW_028247249.1:0-42599 GCF_964263255.1 Lissotriton vulgaris
ATAGCTCTAAAAATGGTAACTGGACATAATATCGACTACATAATATCGAATGGACAAAATATCGACGGAAAAATATCGACATTAACTAAATATCGACTATAGGAATATCGTTGGACAAAATATCGACTGTAAAAATGACCCAAAAATATCGAATACAAAAATATCGACTCAAAAATATCGACCAGACAAAATATCGAAATATAGTATAAGTAAAAATATCGAGAAAATGTTAGAAAATATTGAATTTATACAATAATATATATATAATATATAAATAAATAGTACTTAATGTTTAGGAGCGGGTTGTGGGTTTATAGGGGAATAGGGTGGGAAGTAATTTAATAATAATTAATTATTTAATATATGTTTGGTAATTGTTTTAATTGGTAATTAATTAATTTTAATTAGTTAATTGTTTAATTGATTATTTAGCATATAATTTAATTGATTAATTGATTAATTAATTATTATTAAGTATTATTTTTATAAATTCATTTGTATATGATTTTAATTGATATATTGATTATTAATTAATAATCAGTGATTTATTTTATTAAGAATTAGCATATTATTTACATTTATAAATTGCTAACACATTAATTATAATTAGTTAATGATGTAATTAATATATTGCATATCATTTAAAAAACTTAATTGGTAATTAATTTATAATAATGACTTAATTACATTAATTGGATACATTTAAATGTAATGTGTTAATTTATGTTGATGTTAATTAATTAATTGGAATTAAACAATATTAAATAATCAAAATTATTATTATAGCTAATGTGATAATATAATTTATTATTGTTTTTGTAAAATATATTTTTTTAATTATATATTCATATTTAATGTTGTGTTCATTATTATTTATAGTGTTCTGGCTCAGTTTCATAGTTTTTGTTATAGGTTAATTTTTTAGGGTTTAGGGTCATTTTTCTGTTCGTGAGTAAAGGTGTATTTAGTGGGATTTGGGAAATTTTTACGTTTGTGGGTAAATGGGTTTTTTTGAGGTTCAGGGTCAGTTTTCAGTTCTTGTGTAAAGGTCTATTTGTAGGGTTCAGGGTCAGATTTCAGTTTGTCGGTAAAGGGGTATTTGTAGGGTTCAGGGTCAGTTTTCAGTTTGTGGGTAAAGGAGTTTTTTTGAGGTTCAGGGTCAGTTTTCAGTTTGTGGGTGAAGGGGTATTTGTAGGGTTCAGGGTCAGTTTTCAGTTTGTGGGTAAAGGGGTATTTGTAGGGTTCAGGGTCAGTTTTCAGTTTGTGGGGAAAGGAGTATTTGTAGGGTTCAGGGTCAGTTTTCAGTTTGTGGGTAAAGGGGTATTTGTAGGGTTCTGGGTCAGTTTTCAGTTTGTGGGTAAAGGGGTATTTGTAGGGTTCAGGGTCAGTTTTCAGTTTGTGGGGAAAGGAGTATTTGTAGGGTTCAGGGTCAGTTTTCAGTTTGTGGGTGAAGGGGTATTTGTAGGGTTCAGGGTCAGTTTTCAGTTTGTGGGTAAAGGGGTATTTGTAGGGTTCAGGGTCAGTTTTCAGTTTGTGGGGAAAGGAGTATTTGTAGGGTTCAGGGTCAGTTTTCAGTTTGTGGGTGAAGGGGTATTTGTAGGGTTCAGGGTCAGTTTTCAGTTTGTGGGTAAAGGGGTATTTGTAGGGTTCTGGGTCAGTTTTCAGTTTGTGGGTAAAGGGGTATTTGTAGGGTTCAGGGTCAGTTTTCAGTTTGTGGGGAAAGGAGTATTTGTAGGGTTCAGGGTCAGTTTTCAGTTTGTGGGTGAAGGGGTATTTGTAGGGTTCAGGGTCAGTTTTCAGTTTGTGGGTAAAGGGGTATTTGTAGGGTTCTGGGTCAGTTTTCAGTTTGTGGGGAAAGGAGTATTTGTAGGGTTCAGGGTCAGTTTTCAGTTTGTGGGTAAAGGGGTATTTGTAGGGTTCAGGGTCAGTTTTCAGTTTGTGGCTAAAGGAGTATTTGTAGGGTTCAGGGTCAGTTTTTAGTTTGCGGGTAAAGGGGTATTTGTAGGGTTCAGGGTCAGTTTTCAGTTTGTGGGTAAAGGGGTATTTGTAGGGTTCAGGGTCAGTTTTCAGTTTGTGGGTAAGGGGTATTTGTAGGATTCAGGGTCAGTTTTCAGTTTGTTGATAAAGGGGTATTTGTAGGGTTCTGTGTCAGTTTTGGCCTGTAGGGTGAAGGGGTCTTTTTAGTGTTTTGGGACAGTTTTGGGTATTTTAGAGTGCTGATGTATAGTGTAACTTAACACTGATATATTAAATCTATTACACAAAAATAGCTATTATTATAACTTTACATTAGTACGCTTTATTTTGATCAAAAAAATATATGTATTAGCATGTTTCCAGACAATAGCTAGAGTGGAGTTGGAATTCTAATTATTAATTGGTTGGTGTCCAGCACCATCAGTAATATTACCTACACTGGAGTTGGATTAATAAAGAAACATTGGTCAGTCTCCACCACATTTTATGGTATTACCTTGAGTGTAGTAGGAATAGTAAATAATTTTTTGCTAGTGTCCTGCAGCTTCTATGATATTAGATTGACTGGAGTAGCAATAATACATACAAAATTGGTCAGTGTGCAGCACATTTGTATACATTTGTTCATTACTGTGTTTTAATATTAAAAATTAATGCAACATAGATGTTTTCAAATAACTTTATTTAACAATTTTTTAATTTTTTATTGTGTACTACAATACAATCACAAACAAATATAACATCAAATTTTTTTGACTTTTATTATTCACAGAATAACATCTTTACATTTATATACATGTTGTCAATGTAAAAAAAAAATTTGATTACTAGATTCTTTCTGTAAATTTTACATATTCCCATCAGTCACTTACAATTTAAAGTATTTATATAGAAATACATAAAACAATGATTTGTTATACATTTCTTACATTAATATTTAATAATTTTAATATTAAATATTAATATAATAAAATATATATAATACATTTTTCTTTTTAACAAGTAACATGACTATTATTACATTTGTTAGGATAAATTGAAATACAAAAAAAATTTTCCATGGTGTATATTTCACAAAATGTTGTTTTTACATAAAACATATAAATCGATTTGTTTGTAAAGTTTATAATTGTATAGGGAAACAATATGTTTAATTATAATATCTGGTATTGACCAAATATTAGTAAAGCAATTATATACTTTTGTTATAGTTAGAAATAATTATAAAACTGTTTGTAATAATTAATAAAAATAATAATTATTTTATTAATTATTATTATTATTAATTAATAAACATAAACATTCTTTTATTATTAACAAAAATATATACATTCACAGATAAAATAGATACTTTTTTTCAGGCCATTCTTTATATACAAAATGGTTCTAATTGTTATATTAATAACAATAAATAAGTTATATTATTTATCATTATTAATTATTAGCATAAACATTTATAATGTTTTATTAAAATTATACACAAAATTATTCATATAAATATACACAATAACACAATATTTACATCTTTTATTCAAAGTCTTACATAATTATTTAATATTATTAATATATAATAAATATTATATATTAATTTCTATTAAATATATTTATTTTTGTTAATAAAGGAAAATTGTCATGAGTATAGTGTATTAATTTGTTACATTATACATGTGTATGTATTATATATTTTCCATATGACATTGTTTATTCTATTATCCTTTTACACAAATGGGTTAAGGGGACTACTTTTTTACCGCGTAAGGTTATTGCGCTCCATTCAGGACTGGAGAAGCTCGCGGTTGGGAGTTGCTTCGCGTGGAGAGAGGTAAGGTTATTTTTAACTACAAATTATAAGTAAGTGGTCATGTTTGAGGGTATAATCGAACTCTGTAGTGTTTTTTGGTGTATGTATTAATAGTTTAAGTAGCGTTTTGGTGAAAAGTCTCCGTTATGGATGTGTTGTGCTTTTTTTCCTTCAAGTTTAATTTTAAGTGTTCGGAAATGTCTTCTTACATGGTTAATGTTAATGGTTAGTATATTTACAAATGTGAAGGGGGTATTTGTGGGTGGCTTTCGTTATGTATGTTATTTTACAGGTTTCGGTTCCTCGCATGAAAACTACATGGAAGGAAGCGTGTTTTTTAACGGAGAAACAAATGTTTAAGTTATTATGCTTATATTTTGACATTTATCTCCTATTTTTCGTGTTTGCCAGGAGCGGTTTTTACACTTTTTAAACCTTTTTCGGGTTTTTTTGAGGGTTTCGATTCGGATTGATACATTGATATGCGTGACCGTTTTTTTAAAATAGTGTGTATATAACTTTAAATCCTAAAGTGTCCACACTACTGTTTTCGGGATTTCCTGGAGCGTTTTTTTACGTTTTACTTTTTATTTTCGGGTTTTTGAGGGTTTCCCATATTGGAATAGTAAGATATTGGATTGGATTGTTTGGATTGATTTTTCCTTGATTGCGTCTCTCAAGTCCAAAAATTGTAAGTATTTATTTTACAATTTTGATTGGGTGGGAAATGTCGATTTTTAATGTTATGTGTATGTTATAAAAAATTATAAACATTGCATATTTGTTACGAATTTTTTTAAATAAATTTAAAAAGTTTGTCAAACAAATATGTTTCATTTATAATTCATTATATATGTTTATGACATGTAATTTTTATTATTATTGTAAGAAGACATTCGTATATTTACTTTACATTTTTATAGTAGACTTTTTGCTATTATTGCCAGGTATTCTAATCCTCTAGTTGTAGGGTATAATGTGACTTGACTTTGAAGTAGTTGGAACATTTGTTGGGTTTGTTTAGTGAGTTTTGGACCTATTTGTGACACTGATTGTTCCATTCTTAGTTCCTGATAGCTTTGTTCTTTTTTCAAAGCTTCTAGAAGGTTATGGAATGTGGGTTTTCCTCGGTTTGTAGTTGCTTGGAAAGCATTATGCCACCCTTCAACACTGTTGTTGGTTTTAGCCTCTTGGTTTAAAGTACTGAGATAGACATTCCACCAAGGGATTTGGAATTTGGGCTGGCGTCGATGTCCTGATCTGTGCAACCTTCCCACCCAAGTGTCTTCAAAATAGTCTAGCAATGGTGTTAGTTTGTCCTCATTCCTCTTATAGTATGCGCTGTCAATTAATAAATTGTAATGTTCAGCAACATCTGTAACAGGGACGTAGGCCAGGGCTATTAACTTTTTAACTTGATAGGCAAAGGTGCTATCTGTAGAGTATAGTATACTTAAAGTAGATTTTTGGAGATGCCTCCATATACTCTGATTAAAATGATAATAGCAACCCTGGATTGCTGTGTGGGGAAATGTTCTCAAAATGCTATTAATCATAGCTAATTCGAAATCAATAATTATTTTTTCGGGAAAATAATTATTGATTTCCGTTTTGAGAACATTTAAAATTTCGGTGTAAGTTGTTTGCTGTTTGTTGGGTAGCAAACAGTAAATGAAAGGTATGTTAGAATGATGGTATAAACCGTGGATGGAATACAGTTGGTAAAAAGGTTTTGGGCAGGGTTTAAATGTTCCATCCATCATCCATTGGGGACACTGTTGGATTTTTCGTAAATTACTTGCAGTTGCAAACATAATTATTCTGTTTGTACTGCTTTCATTATCAAAAAGAATAAATTTATCTTTATTGTGTGTGATGGCCATTTCGGGAGAAATAATAATTTCCTCAAAACAAGTTGGGTTGGGTTGGGTTGTGCTAGTGAGTCGTTTAGTGCGTGCAATTGTGCGTTTCAGGGAGTCAATAGAGGGTAGTTGACCGGAAGCATGGGCAGGGATTTTTACCAGTTCTTCTTTAAGGATTTGTGTGGTGGGTTTGTCACTTTGTGTGCTAGCACTTTTAATACTTTCTAAAGCATCTCTAATTTCAATTTCGGTGACATTTGGGGGATGATTATGTTCTCTAGTAAATAGCACATTAGTTTCCTCAGTAGTGGCCCTCCCATAACATTTGTTGGAGTAATATTTTGTACACTTCCAAAAAACCTTTCTACCACTTTGTCTCTCCTGATTGTACACATAACCCATGTAGCATAATAGTAATTTATTTTTCTGAGACATGACAAATTCTGCACCTTCAGTCATTTTGATTTACTTGTTCTAGGAAAGAGTAGAAAGAAACAAAATCAGAACACATTTTTTTACTTTTGTGGTGCTAACATCATTATTGATGCATTTATACTTACAGTTAATCAAAGTAGTAGTCACAGAAGCAGAAATGTATTTTCAATGATGTTCTTGTATGTATGTCTTTATTTGCTGTTGGTATGAAAATATAGAAAAGCAACGTTAATGTTTACATATAACAAACGTATTTCCTACTCAAAAGCAGTTGTCATTTTTGCCTACTAGTGCATTTGATGTAAACATTACATATACTTACTTGTTTAAATAGTAGAATAGTAGTAATTGCTGGAGTACATCAATTTAGTACAGGTATGATCTGTAGAGTAGATAGAAGAAATAAAAGCAAAATATTATAATTTTAATACTGAACCGTTTGGAAATGTAACAGATATAAACGTATACTAACTTCTAAATATGTCGTTTTCTTTGTTGTAGGTAGAATAGCTGTATGATGTATTCTGAATATCTGTAGAGGAAATATAAAATAGATAACATATTGTTAAGGACATAGTCTGTGTTATTTTCGGCAGTTTTAGAGAAATGACAAGTATACTTACATTTTTTACAAGGCTATTCTTATATATTGGTATATTTTGTGTAGGATGTTTTCATATGATATGTAGAATAGATGTATGATGTTTTCTGAATATCTGTAGAGGCAATTCAAAATATATCACTGAATCAAAGGAGAGAGGGAGGACTAGGTAAGCTAGTCTGAATCCCCGCTTTTATATATCAAAAATCAAGAAAGACTAGCTAGGTTTATACAGGTAAGACTCAATGGAGTACGTATGTCAGGGAAAACCAGTGGGTTTTATTAGAAAGCCCTCACCCACCAACCTAGTTGGTGGCATGCTTCATCATCGGGCCCACCACAGTGGCACCTAACGTGCCCCGGGTGTGCTTCGACGCCAGATTACTGCGGAGCTGGTATAATTACTGAGTGTGCAATGTGGTGAGTATGAAGGTGAAGATTAAAAAGCCATACAGAAATCCCAGCACCCGAGGGTAAAAGCTATTTTAATGAAACTGGGTATCTGTTGGCACGTTAAAAAGGCAAACGGACACGGTGGAGTGTGGATTATGACCTCCAGTGTCCTGTGTGGTCTACATGTTTCAGCCTGGCCTTTCTTAATTTGAAACAGGCTTTCCTCAGGACCAAGTGAGTATGTGTGGGGTTATAAAAATAATTTACAGTGAGTGTTTTTAGGATTTTATGTGTAGCACGCACTAAGGTGCTATATGGGTGAGAAGGGGATTCCCTCTCGCTTTGCTACATATAACATAAAAGGGAGACATACAGACGTACAGGGTAGAGTCATATTAGCATATTATTGCAAAAACAGTCGTCATTCCACCGTCTTATAAGGTGAGTGAGCGAACTATACATGGCTAAAGTGTGGTCTTGTCAGTGGCAAGACTCATGTGATAGTTATCTAGAAGCTGGTTGTAGTGGTGAGCTAGAAAACGAAAATGTCAATGTGAGGTTCAGGTAAGTGAAAGAAAATCAATTATTGTCCTCACACAGTATTTTAGCTGTTCAAAGCCTCCTTGGGTCGCCTGGCAGAGAAAAAGACCCTAAAAGAAGGTAGTATAGGTTTTATAAAGTTATCCGACCTGTAAGGGAAGACCTCAACACCTTACCCCCACAGTTGCTGTAGTGCGCAGCCTCAATTACTCACGAAACTGTCGATCTGGTTCCTCCTTGGACCTGTAATCCTTCTGCGGCGCCCGGTTGTGAAAGGAGGGCTAGCCGAGCATGTTTATTTAAAGCCTCCGTAATTGTCTGCACCTGGGTCAGGGTAGAAACAGAGGGAGGGGTGCTGCGCTGAAAGCGCCATGTCATGCGCGCTCTGCGCATGCGTGCCGTGAATAGTGGTCCCTGCTCAGCGCGTGAGCCTTTAGTTGGACTACTTCGCGCATGCGCGGGCGGGTAAAGGCTATGTGAAGCTACCGCGCATGCGTAGAGGAGTGTACCAGCGCTCAAGGTGGCGCTAGTAAACACTATTACTCGGGAAGAGAGCAAGGGTGTCAAAAATGATGAAAATGGACACACAACTAGGAGGAATTGGATTTAAAATATGAAATTTTTTAAGTTATTGACTGAGGTCGATCAGTGTGAGAGAGATGGTCTATGCACAGTGTAGTGAAGAAAAGGAAGCATCATACATTAGGTGTTCAGCGAATTCCATGGTATGGAGTCGTTTAGCCCCTCAGTATGAGTGGATAGGCGGTAAATCCAACGTTGTTCTTTTTGGAGAAGAAATCTGTCATTGTTTTCAGTTGTGGGGAATTGTTCAATCACAGTCCATGTGAAGTCATTTGGAGTGTGATTTTGGGACAGGAAGTGGTCTGTAAGTCTGCTTATATTTTTGCCACATCGGATGGTACTGCGATGTTCCGTCATTCTTGTCCGTACCTTTCGGGTAGTCATACCCACATACCGTAGGCCACATCTGCATGTCATAAGGTACACCAGGTTAGAAGAATTACAGTTGGTGAACTGGCGTTGTGTCCATACCTTGCCTGGTTCTAGGTCCAGGGTTTTTGAAGGAGATATAAGGTGGCATACACTGCAATTATTGCACGGTTGGTGTCCAGTAAGTTTTGGTAAGCCCCAAGCATTGAGGACAGTGTTGTCATTAGTGGCATGGTTCGGTCTGGGTCTGGTGTGTACTAGGGAGTCTTTAAGATTCTTCGCCCTTTTATATGCGAATCTAGGTTTGTCCCAGTTTCGGTTGCCTGAGTTAATAATCTTCCAGTTCCTGTTGATTATGTTGGAAACCTGATTTGACACGGTATTATAAGTGGTGACGCATGTCAGAGTGGGTTCCTCAGGAGGCCTTGTTGTAACCTCAAGAAGTGCCTCTCTGTTTTGGTTTCGCGCCCTCTTGCAGGTGGTGTTCAGGATCCTGGTGGGGTATCCCCTGTCTTCCAATTTATGGATCAAACTGGCTGATTGTTGTTTGTAGTCCTGAATCCGGCTGCAGTTGCGTCTAAGTCGTAAAAACTGACCGTAAGGGAGATTTTCCCGTAGAGGTCTAGGGTGGAAGCTGTCAAACCTCAAAAGGGAGTTCCTTGATGTGGGTTTGTGGTAGGTAGTAGTCGTCAGGCCATCCACGTCTGCCTTGATGTTGAGGTCCAGGAAAGCCAATTCTGAGGCACTGCTCGTACAGGTGAACCTCAGATAGTTGTCACAGGTATTGAGCCACATGAGGAATTGATCCAGGGATTCCTGATTTCCTTCCCAGATAACCAGGATGTCGTCGATATATCGACGCCACATACTGATGTTAGCTGTGTAGGGATTGTTCACAGATTGTATGTGTGTTTTTTCAAAATGGGCTACATAAAGACCAGCTATGCTGGGAGCGAAAACGCTCCCCATGCTCGTCCCATTAGTCTGTAGGTACAGCTTGCCCTCGTACTCGAAATAGTTGTCTTTTAATGCCAGAGTGGCACATTCCATTATGAAGCTGCGTGGAGTGTGATGGTTCCAAACAGTACCCATTAAGACTTCCTCCAGAACTTCCAGAGTGGCGTCCTGCGGTAAGCTGGTGTATAGGCTCTCAATGTCTAATCCGACAAGGAGTTGGGTTTCTGGGTTGTAGTTGGTTTCTTTGATTACATTGAGAAGATGTTTCGTGTCCTTGATGTATGATGGTGTAAGTTGTACCAATGGATTCAGGAAGAAATCGCAAAAGCGTGACAAGGGCTCTAAGAGTGATTGATTCCCAGACACAATTGGTCTTCCCGGTGGTGGGGTTACTCCTTTGTGTATCTTCGGAAGAGTGTAGAAATATGGGATTTTGGCATTTTTGCTGCACAGGTAGTCGGCCTCCTGTTTAGAGATGTGTTCTGCGTCCCGGGCATTTTTCACCAAGATCTGTATCCTCTTGCTTAGTTCCTCGGTGGGGTCCTTCCTGAGTGGTCTGTAATTTCTGGCGTCGCTGAGGAGTCTGCGACATTCCGTGTCATAATCAGTTTTGTTCATGAGCACGATACCTCCCCCCTTGTCGGCGGGTTTTATGACAAGGGCAGGGTTAGCCTGCAGGCGTCTTATTGTTTCACGTTCCCGATGGGACAGATTGTTAAAGGTGTTTTTCTCCTGTATATTCTCCACCTCAGTGTAGACTGCCTGTTCAAAGGCAGCAATCTCGACAGGTATACTGGTTGGTGGTGGAATGAACGTGGATTTTAGTCTAAGGCCTGTCTCATTGGGGACTTCCTCTTGAGGGTCGTAGGACTCTGTTTTCTTTTCAAAGAAGGCTTTTAATTTTAGTTTTCTAAAGAACTCAGCCAGTTCCATGTGTAATTTGAAGTGGTCCAGTTTGGCTGTAGGGACGAAAGATAAGCCCTTGTTCAGGACTGCTATTTCTTCTTCTGTCAATTCTGTGCTTGAAATGTTGAACACCAGCTGGTCTTTGGTTCTCACTGCTGTTGCTATTTGCTCGGTCCCGCCTGTTCCTTGGTTTTGTTCCTCGTGTTCGAGCTCACTGGTTCCGCTTCTGGTGTCCAGTGGACCTGTGGTGCATTTCTTCTTTTTCCGCGATTCCTGCGGCCCTGTGATAAAAAAGGATATCTTTGATTTTGATTCCCTTGAAAGTATGGCATCTGCCCTGGTGCGTACATTGGAGGGAAACCATAGAAAGGGGATTGTATTGGTCCAAATTGTGGTGGCCCAAAATTGTGGTTCTGTGGACCCTGCCAGGGTTGCTGCCAGTGTTGGCCTCGTCGCCCTCTCCCTCTGGATTGATTGGATCCGGTGCTGGAATTGCTAGAGACCGAACTATTGTCCCCGGAGCTGTCGGAGTCTTTTCTGGCTGGAGTATAAGCATCGTCCGAATAGGGGTATGTCTTGGTGAAACTGAATCTCTTCAGATCTTTCTCAAAATTTTTAATTTTTGTCTGAGTTAGGTATTCTTTGTAGTCAGCCATCTCTCGGTTTTGATCTTCTAGTTTCTTTTTGAAACCAGTTAGGGTGGTCTTAAAATGGTTCTCAGTTGCCTGAATTTCGATCAGGATAGCATCAGAGAGTCGTTTGGCGGTTTTGATGATGAGGACGAGCCAGTCCCTGGTGCAATGCCAGGCGATCTGGGCCCAATCCTTCCTGAAAGTGGCATCATCTAGGAAGATTCTAGGAGCGTTGGTGACTATGAGCCCTTTTGGAGCAGTGTTGGTGCGTAAATACTGTGCTAGAATTACGCCATGTAAGATGGTCCGTATTTTGTTCCTTTTCTTCTCAGTTAGTGCATCCCAATCAGTGGACTGTGCAATGGTTGCGGGGATATTGAAGTCTGCCGCAAGGGACGGGTCGGATAAGATTTCACTGATGTCATCTTCAGTGTACGTTAGACCGGTGTTTTCTGCCATGTTGTTGTGTTGTTTAGAAAAGTTAAACTCTCACAGCTGTGCGCTGCCTAAATATCACTCAATGGAGTACGTATGTCAGGGAAAACCAGTGGGTTTTATTAGAAAGCCCTCACCCACCAACCTAGTTGGTGGCATGCTTCATCATCGGGCCCACCACAGTGGCACCTAACGTGCCCGGGTGTGCTTCGACGCCAGATTACTGCGGAGCTGGTATAATTACTGAGTGTGCAATGTGGTGAGTATGAAGGTGAAGATTAAAAAGCCATACAGAAATCCCAGCACCCGAGGGTAAAAGCTATTTTAATGAAACTGGGTATCTGTTGGCACGTTAAAAAGGCAAACGGACACGGTGGAGTGTGGATTATGACCTCCAGTGTCCTGTGTGGTCTACATGTTTCAGCCTGGCCTTTCTTAATTTGAAACAGGCTTTCCTCAGGACCAAGTGAGTATGTGTGGGGTTATAAAAATAATTTACAGTGAGTGTTTTTAGGATTTTATGTGTAGCACGCACTAAGGTGCTATATGGGTGAGAAGGGGATTCCCTCTCGCTTTGCTACATATAACATAAAAGGGAGACATACAGACGTACATGGTAGAGTCATATTAGCATATTATTGCAAAAACAGTCGTCATTCCACCGTCTTATAAGGTGAGTGAGCGAACTATACATGGCTAAAGTGTGGTCTTGTCAGTGGCAAGACTCATGTGATAGTTATCTAGAAGCCGGTTGTAGTGGTGAGCTAGAAAACGAAAATGCCAATGTGAGGTTCAGGTAAGTGAAAGAAAATCAATTATTGTCCTCACACAGTATTTTAGCTGTTCAAAGCCTCCTTGGGTCGCCTGGCAGAGAAAAAGACCCTAAAAGAAGGTAGTATAGGTTTTATAAAGTTATCCGACCTGTAAGGGAAGACCTCAACACCTTACCCCCACAGTTGCTGTAGTGCGCAGCCTCAATTACTCACGAAACTGTCGATCTGGTTCCTCCTTGGACCTGTAATCCTTCTGCGGCGCCCGGTTGTGAAAGGAGGGCTAGCCGAGCATGTTTATTTAAAGCCTCCGTAATTGTCTGCACCTGGGTCAGGGTAGAAACAGAGGGAGGGGTGCTGCGCTGAAAGCGCCATGTCATGCGCGCTCTGCGCATGCGTGCCGTGAATAGTGGTCCCTGCTCAGCGCGTGAGCCTTTAGTTGGACTACTTCGCGCATGCGCGGGTGGGTAAAGGCTATGTGAAGCTACCGCGCATGCGTAGAGGAGTGTACCAGCGCTCAAGGTGGCGCTAGTAAACACTATTACTCGGGAAGAGAGCAAGGGTGTCAAAAATGATGAAAATGGACACACAACTAGGAGGAATTGGATTTAAAATATGAAATTTTTTAAGTTATTGACTGAGGTCGATCAGTGTGAGAGAGACTTAGACGCAACTGCAGCCGGATTCAGGACTACAAACAACAATCAGCCAGTTTGATCCATAAATTGGAAGACAGGGGATACCCCACCAGGATCCTGAACACCACCTGCAAGAGGGCGCGAAACCAAAACAGAGAGGCACTTCTTGAGGTTACAACAAGGCCTCCTGAGGAACCCACTCTGACATGCGTCACCACTTATAATACCCTGTCAAATCAGGTTTCCAACATAATCAACAGGAACTGGAAGATTATTAACTCAGGCAACCGAAACTGGGACAAACCTAGATTCGCATATAAAAGGGCGAAGAATCTTAAAGACTCCCTAGTACACACCAGACCCAGACCGAACTATGCCACTAATGACAACACTGTCCTCAATGCTTGGGGCTTACCAAAACTTACTGGACACCAACCGTGCAATAATTGCAGTGTATGCCACCTTACATCTCCTTCAAAAACCCTGGACCTAGAACCAGGCAAGGTATGGACACAACGCCAGTTCACCAACTGTAATTCTTCTAACCTGGTGTACCTTATGACATGCAGATGTGGCCTACGGTATGTGGGTATGACTACCCGAAAGGTACGGACAAGAATGACGGAACATCGCAGTACCATCCGATGTGGCAAAAATATAAGCAGACTTACAGACCACTTCCTGTCCCAAAATCACACTCCAAATGACTTCACGTGGACTGTGATTGAACAATTCCCCACAACTGAAAACAATGACAGATTTCTTCTCCAAAAAGAACAACGTTGGATTTACCGCCTATCCACTCATACTGAGGGGCTAAACGACTCCATACCATGGAATTCGCTGAACACCTAATGTATGATGCTTCCTTTTCTTCACTACACTGTGCATAGACCATCTCTCTCACACTGATCGACCTCAGTCAATAACTTTAAAAATTTCATATTTTAAATCCAATTCCTCCTAGTTGTGTGTCCATTTTCATCATTTTTGACACCCTTGCTCTCTTCCCGAGTAATAGTGTTTACTAGCGCCACCTTGAGCGCTGGTACACTCCTCTACGCATGCGCGGTAGCTTCACATAGCCTTTACCCGCCCGCGCATGCGCGAAGTAGTCCAACTAAAGGCTCACGCGCTGAGCAGGGACCACTATTCACGGCACGCATGCGCAGAGCGCGCATGACATGGCGCTTTCAGCGCAGCACCCCTCCCTCTGTTTCTACCCTGACCCAGGTGCAGACAATTACGGAGGCTTTAAATAAACATGCTCGGCTAGCCCTCCTTTCACAACCGGGCGCCGCAGAAGGATTACAGGTCCAAGGAGGAACCAGATCGACAGTTTCGTGAGTAATTGAGGCTGCGCACTACAGCAACTGTGGGGGTAAGGTGTTGAGGTCTTCCCTTACAGGTCGGATAACTTTATAAAACCTATACTACCTTCTTTTAGGGTCTTTTTCTCTGCCAGGCGACCCAAGGAGGCTTTGAACAGCTAAAATACTGTGTGAGGACAATAATTGATTTTCTTTCACTTACCTGAACCTCACATTGGCATTTTCGTTTTCTAGCTCACCACTACAACCGGCTTCTAGATAACTATCACATGAGTCTTGCCACTGACAAGACCACACTTTAGCCATGTATAGTTCGCTCACTCACCTTATAAGACGGTGGAATGACGACTGTTTTTGCAATAATATGCTAATATGACTCTACCCTGTACGTCTGTATGTCTCCCTTTTATGTTATATGTAGCAAAGCGAGAGGGAATCCCCTTCTCATACATATAGCACCTTAGTGCGTGCTACACATAAAATCCTAAAAACACTCACTGTAAATTATTTTTATAACCCCACACATACTCACTTGGTCCTGAGGAAAGCCTGTTTCAAATTAAGAAAGGCCAGGCTGAAACATGTAGACCACACAGGACACTGGAGGTCATAATCCACACTCCACCGTGTCCGTTTGCCTTTTTAACGTGCCAACAGATACCCAGTTTCATTAAAATAGCTTTTACCCTCGGGTGCTGGGATTTCTGTATGGCTTTTTAATCTTCACCTTCATACTCACCACATTGCACACTCAGTAATTATACCAGCTCCGCAGTAATCTGGCGTCGAAGCACACCCGGGGCACGTTAGGTGCCACTGTGGTGGGCCCGATGATGAAGCATGCCACCAACTAGGTTGGTGGGTGAGGGCTTTCTAATAAAACCCACTGGTTTTCCCTGACATACGTACTCCATTGAGTCTTACCTGTATAAACCTAGCTAGTCTTTCTTGATTTTTAATTCAAAATATATAACATGGCGTTAAGAATATAGTTTGCGTTTTTTGTGCCCACTTTTTAGCAAATTACAATTATACTTACATTTTTCAGAAGGGTATTCTTGTGTTTTGGTATAGTTGATGTTGGATTTTTCAAATGATCTATAGGGAAGATGTAAAAACCAAGATATGTTGTTTAAAAATGTGCATTAATGAAATTGGCAGTTTTATAACAAACACATCTATACTTACATGTGTAATTAGTGTAGTTTTATCGTTTTTGCTGTAGAAATAGCACAATTTCAGGATATCTGTAAATATAATGTTTTTAAAAATTAAATACTCTTGTAAATTAGTGTTTAAAAACAGCAGTTGTTGTGTAACAGAGAATTATTATATACTTACTATCTGATTTTGCACGTGAAGAAATATGACCATCTAATAGGAATTGTGTTGGAGTATTTTCTATCAGAAAAGTAGGAACACATGAAAATAAAATAAGTGTAAGACTTAGGAGATGTAAAGAAAATAGTGCACTTCTAATTTAGTTTTCTACAAAAATGCTGTGTTACTTACTTGATTAATTAGCTAGTGAGCTGGATCTTTAAAGATGTTTATTCTGCAACAAAATCTTCAAAGTGTTGGCATCTACTTTCCAGAGAGGTAGCAGCAACAAATGGTAGAATGCATGTATCCCTTTTATAGTATATGTGTTATGTGTGCTTTGATTTGATTGGTTGTAGGATGTAAGGAAGCATAGTATAGGCTAGTTTGATTTTTTTTAAGTTAATTGGAGTGTTTGTTGATGTGAGAATGGTGGTATGTGGTCATTCCCGCATTAAAGCAGGTTCGTGTTTAAATGAAATATATTTATATGTGAAAATAAGTAATGAAAATGTTAGTTAAATGCAAAGAATAGTAGAAAAAGATAAAAAGCATGTAATAGAATGTATAGCAAATGTGGAATAATAGTAATTTTATGTAAGTAACAGGTATTATATGTGAAATGTATTTTTTAGTGAGAAATGACTTTTATTGATGATAAAGATGGTATTTTAGAAAGAAAAGTGTACAAACATGAACTCGATATTTTTTTTTTTACGATATTGTGGTAGTCTATATTTTTGTAGTCGATATTTTTGTAGTGTTAAGGCTAATTTCATGTCCAACGATATATTTGTAGTCGATATTTACGTAAGCGATATTTATGTATTCGATATAGTTAGTACTCGATATTTTTTACTCGATATTTTTGTAGTTTGTGTAATGAGTATAGTAAGTCGATATTTTTGTCGTCGATAATTTGTCAACGATATTTTGGTAAGTCGATAATGTGCCCGTCGATAATATTTCAGTGATCCTCTAAAAATACCAACAAGCACAACAAACACATATGTCTAAAAGAACTTCCTGAAACTTTTATCTCCTACTACTATTTCTCACGAAGAATAGGTGCTTGAACATTGTTTTGATTTTTTCCCTTCACCACACCTCCTGCTGGAAAGACCTCATTGTCAAACATATTTGTGTGACTCACTCCGCAAAACTCCTAGATGGTCGCTTACTCTATTTTATCACAGTTCTCCAGATTCAAAGCTGAGCTATTGATCTCCTTTTCGAAGACTGGCAACATTATGATCCAGGTCTCCAATACCAAAATGTTTGACCTCCAATTCTCCTCCCTGATGAACCACAAGAATGCTATACAAATTCATAGTCATGTTCTTACACCCGCACTCCAACCCCAAACTAGGGTTTCTTTCTATCCAACCTCAGCTCAATCCCACAATCCATCTGCACCTACCCCCAAGTCCTTTTACATAGGTCACTGGTTCTCAATCCACTGTATGATAACTGTACTCAAATACTGCAACTAGCACCCACCTGCCCTGCCCAAGTGCTCTAGAATCTGTTTTTTTAGATTAACTGCCTCATCAACTACATCAATTACATCTACCAACACCTCCCCCATAGCCCATCTGCACTTCCAACTGGTTTTCATCCAAACCCTTCTGGTCCTTTGACATCCACCTTCACTGGCCCCTCTAATCCACTTCTATATGGCCGGGATGCCTGTCACCCCCTCCCAACACAATCCCCAAGGATGGGAAGGCGGACGCAGTATTTGAACTTTTGGAAGGCGGGAGGGAGTTACCCTCCCGGCCGTATTTATTAAAATATGAAACAAAATTAAAACATTAAATAAAAAGTTTCATATCATGTACAATTTTCATTTATTACATTACGATGAAGACATGTCACATTGGCTAACCTTAACAAATCTCTAATACAAAGGTTTTCCTAGCCGAGTCTAACATCCTGCAAATGCATACTTTCTAAATTAAAATTGTACATCCTAGCATTACGGGCCAACGGCAAGGTCGCAACCGGTGTCAGATCCCTACAACCAAAACTCTCGCCCTCACGGTGTGAGTGGCGGCCGCGCAGAGGACTGTTCCCTCTGTGCCAACTCCAATTTCCCTTGTCTTGTTGTGGGCCCCCCATTTAAACTCGACACCATCTTAAAGGTCATCCGAGGACCCGTGTGAGGTGTCTGTAAGAAGGCAGCGTGGACTCCCCCCCCACCCCACACTGTCTATCACATCCACCGTCGCGGATATCCGGGCCCCGGGAAATTCGTAGGAGGGGCATATAGCCACCTCCCCCCCTGGAAGGGGCCTATGGCCATCTTCCCCTAGGCGATCCATACTTAGTGGGTGCCGCCTCCCCGTGGGAGGGGCCAATGGCCGCCTCCCCCCGGGCGCTCCCATCCATAGTGGGTGGCGCCCCCCTCTAGGGACCTTGAAATTACTGCTCACCGATCATGACCTTACCGCCCGACCAAAAATAAATATGACATTTTGATTACCTACTAAAAGGAAAAAACATCACCCTGTCTACTTGCCATATTTACCTCTACTACAAGAGACAAGAGTACCTTCAAACAGACAACATCTCATTAAACTGTACCTTCATATACCGCAATACGGAGGGAAGAAGATGTTAATCAGAGAAAAAGACTTTATTGCAGAACAAACATTGCCATAAGGGGCTGGTGGGTGGGTCAAAATTGCTCCTTGTTCCGTCGAGGGCTCACGTGCATCGAGTGGGTGTAGCTTCCATGCACAGGAAGAAGAGGATGCTTCTTCGGATTCCCGCTCCTTTTATTCCTCTTCGGGAGGGCGTGAACCCTCCGCCGGTACGCCTACTGGGCGTGGCCATCGGTGTAGGTGTCTAGGACAACCCCTCTTGGGCGGGAAAAGGCGCGCCCCGGCTACGCCGCTTTGGGCATACCAGCCGAGACACGCCCCCCGCCCAAAATGGTTTCCCGGGATGATCCGGGCCCCCAACCATACGTTCGGGGGGACCTAGTGGTCGCCCCTTTCCATATGGCCGGGATGCCTGTCACCCCCTCCCAACACAATCGCCAAGGATGGGAAGACGGATGCAGTATTTGAACTTTTGGAAGGCGGGAGGGAGTTACCCTCCCGGCCGTATTTATTAAAATATGAAACAAAATTAAAACATTAAATAAAAAGTTTCATATCATGTACAATTTTCATTTATTACATTACGATGAAGACATGTCACATTGGCTAACCTTAACAAACCTCTAATACAAAGGTTTTCCTAGCCGAGTCTAACATCCTGCAAATGCATACTTTCTAAATTAAAATTTTACATCCTAGCATTACGGGCCAACAGCAAGGTCGTAACTGGTGTCAGATCCCTACAACCAAAACTCTCGCCCTCACGGTGTGAGTGGCGGCCGCGCAGAGGACTGTACCCTCTGTGCCAACTCCAATTTCCCTTGTCTTGTTGGGGGCCTCCCATTTAAACTCAACGCCATCTTAAAGGTCGTCCGAGGACCCGTGTGAGGTGTCTGTAAGAAGGCAGCGTGGACTCCCCCCCCACCCCACACTGTCTATCACATCCGCCGTCGCGGATATCCGGGCCCCGGGAAATTCGTAGGAGGGGCATATAGCCGCCTCCCCCCCTGGAAGGGGCCTATGGCCGTCTTCCCCTAGGCGATCCATACTTAGTGGGTGCCGCCTCCCCGTGGGAGGGGCCAATGGCCGCCTCCCCCCAGGCGCTCCCATCCATAGTGGGTGGCGCCCCCCTCTAGGGACCTTGAAATTACTGCTCACCGATCATGACCTTACCGCCACAGGCCGGATAGTTGACCGGCTATCCGGCCCCTCCTAAACTCCTCCTAAAGGTCATGCGTCCTCAAACCCCTTAGCCAAGCTATGAAATCTCCTATGAGTAAGACATTCCCCTCCCGGGACAAGTGAACCCCATCATCTAGATACATATGATCACCCCGAATACACCCATGCGGAATACTGTGCAATTGCGCAGAGCGAAACAACCTACCAATTTTGTTATTGACCTTCTTTACTGAATGGTTCAGTGCTGATACCGAAAGGCCCCCCCCGCCATACCTTCCTAGGAATCATGTGGGACCATGCGATCGTGCACCCCGGGATTCTTTTTGCCAGCCAGCTGACGGTAGACAAAACTCGCTCGAGTAATACTCGCCTGCCGAGCGTCACCATGTCATTGCCCCCCAGGTGTACTATGATTACAGATGGCGGTGACCTCTGCCGCCCTAAGAGTCCCTTGACAAAAGATTCAAACTGGTCAATACAGAGCCCGCCCCTTCCGTGGAAGGTCACTCCGTACCCGTATTCCCCAGCTGCGTGAGTCGCGTCACCTGCTTTGAATACGTCCCCGGCCCGCCTCACGTATAAGTGGCCCACGACCCACACCTCTCTCTCCTCAGCCGGTGATCTCTGACCGCTGGTCCCCTGGTGCCGGGTCGACTGCAAATTCCACCCCGCATAATATGCTCGCGAAACTGTAAATCAAACAGAAGACAAGAAGCGTGAATGCATGTAACTTGACTTCACAACATGTGCAATCGCACGTACCTTTTAAAACAGTTCGAGGACCATCGTCCTAACAGTTTTACCTCTTCATTACTCTGACCCCTGGCTGTAGCCTCAATAGCAGCCCCTATCCTAAAGGAGTGGGTCCCAAAATCCCTCGGGTCCAAGCCCGCCGCTGCGATTGCCATTGTTAGCACCCTCTGAAACTGAAACCTCGTCAGTGGGGTGGCATCGATGTGTCTCAGCAAACTCCCACCCCATGTATCCGCCCTCAGCGCCAAATATTCCTCAATGCACATTATCGGGCACATGGGGGACCCTCGCAAGCGCTGGACAACAACACTGTCTCCCATAGCTCTCTGATCAGTCTTGGATTTAGCTATTGTGATTACCATGGAATCACCCCTGATCAGGATGTGATCCCGACATAGACCCCCCTCAACATCCTTCTTATTTTTTGCAACCAGTTCGCTCATCCGCATAGCCCCATGAAACGCTAATGCGAAAGCGGCCCGGAACAGAATTGCTTCGAAATGGGAGGAACATGTCGTGGGTAGTATCGACATAAGCAGGGACAACCTTTCTAAGCCAATCGGGCGCCTCTCGTCTACTCTACGACCTTCAAGGCGTTGCCAGCCGCGAAGGGCTTTCTTTACCAAAAAGGAAGATGTCGGGTCTTTGATGCCATGCACCTGTGCCATGAATGAAATGGCCGCCCGGTGCCTATTGGCCGTTGCGACCGATCGGCCTTCCCTGTGCAACGCTACCATAAACCTTAGGAAGCAATCCTCCTGCCCCCATTTCTGATCCCCAGTCGGACCCAAAAATGCACAATAGGAATGAAACGCTCCTTCGTATGCCTTCCTCGTCCTGGGGGCTAAGCTTGCTGCCACGAGGTCTTGTAATCCGGGGCACCGAGTAGCCAGAGTGCTTCGGGGAACGGTGCCGCCGCTAGGTCCGCAGTCGGCAGATAACCCCTGAACGCCTGCATATGTGAACGAGAGAGGGCATCAGCCGCATGATTCAGTACACCCGGCACATGTTTAGCCCTGAACTGTACATTCAGTCGCATGCAAAGTAGTACAATTTCCTTCAACAATCTCAAGATCCACTTGCAGCGTGCTGCCTGATTGTTAATACATTCAACAACAGTCATATTGTCGGACCAAAATACCACAGAGCGATCTCTGAACTCGTCCGGACATGCCATCAGAGCCACAAAAATTGGGAATAGTTTGAGGAACCCAATGTTACCTGTGAGACCGTTGGTGTGCCACCATGTCGGCCACGTCTGCGCCGACCATCGGTTACCAAAAATGGCGCCAAATCCCATGCTCCCCGCCGAGTCAGTCCACAAACCCAGCTCATCCGAAGACGCTGGCGGCTTGTTCAATACTACTCGACCGTTGAAGTCCGCCAGAAATGCCAACCAGATGCGCATGTCCTGGCGAACCTCAGCAGACAGTCTCGTGCGGTGATGTCCTTCCTTGAGACCGACCATAGCTTGTGCGATAGAGCGGGAAAAGGGGCAGGCCATTGGTATCACTCTCAGGACAAAGTTAAGCTGACCCACTGCTTGTTGTAACTGATGCAGAGTCACTTTCTCCTTACCAAGGCACAGTTCCAGGGAAGCCCTGAATTTCGCTACTGTCCCTACTGGCAAACGGAAACAACCCTCCACAGAATCGAGTTCAATTCCCAGAAACTCCAGTGAAGTAGCTGGTCCCACCGTCTTACCTGTTGCCAATGGCACTCCGCATTCCTTCATGAGGATACAAAATTCCTGTACCGCCTGTGTCGCCGGCTGCCCCCAAGAACAGAAAATAATGCATCACATGACTATGCCCAGTGGCTTCGGTGAATGCCCATTCCAAAAAACAGCTGAATTTCTCAAAATAAGCACAAGAGATGGAGCAACCCATTGGCATACATCTATCCATGTAGTAACGCCCTTGAAAAACAAAACCTAAGAGAAGCTGATCCCGTGGGTGTACGGGGAGCAACCGGAACGCCGACTCTATATGTGACTTCGCCATCAGCGCTCCGGGCCCCAGGCGATTCAACATGGTGACGGCATCATCGAAGGATGCGTACCGCACCGAACATACTTCCGGGTCAATCGCATCGTTCACCGAGAGACCCTTCGGAGCCGACAAGTTATGGATCAGCCTAAATTCCCCTGGGTCTTTCTTGGGGACTACTCCTAACGGGGAACAAATAAAGTTTGATACTGGCGGGTGCCCATATGGGCCCGCAACCCGGCCCAGGGTAACCTCTTTTGCAATCTTTCTCTCCACTACCGCTGGGTTCTGCTGAGCCGATAGTTGGTTACTACACAGTGATTCCCCCCGAAAATCCCCCGCCGGGATGTGGAAACCATATAAGAATCCATTCCTCAACACCCCAGCGGAGACACGATCAGGGTATTTGTTTAGCCAGGGGATCATTGCCATGATATCAACGGGGGTCGGTAACGGTACACAGTGGTCCCACTCAATCTTGTTTGGACCCTCCCCTACCTCCCGACCCGCCATTCTTGGATCTGCACGAATTCTCGGGGTGCGAGGAATTCCCGCAACCCGCACACGCATGTCTGAACTTGCATGTCCCCTGTGGTCTGGTGCAGTTGCCCCTGTGTCAGAAGCTCCGAGTAACACTAGAGTCGACACTGATTCCTATGCCCACTACCTCTGAAAAAGAACTCAAGGAAACACTCTGGACAATTACTGTGAATTAATTGGAAAATAACAGGCGAAGTCTCTTACCTTCAGTATGATCTGGACTAGCCCCAGGAGGTGATAGATGACGGGTAATTCTCTGTTCCTCACAAGTAGTCAAGGCGAAGAATTAAATGGAGAATGACTAGACGACACACTTGAGGAATTGGAATGGAGAAAGTTCTGACTCGAGGATTGAACGCTGAAGTTGACACTGAATGACTTAAACCTTGCTATAAGTAAACTAATATATGTCCTATAGAACTGACTGAACTATGGAGGAGTTCTGACCCCTACTCTGATACTAGAAAAGTCTACTAGAATTTCATGAAGTGGCACCAACTAAATACATACTACGAATTCTTCAAATAAAGTCACTTGCCGGAATCCCACGTTGCGCATGCGATAAGAACAACCAAAACAGAAGCGCTGACAGGAATTTCCTCAGAACAAGAACTTCACTCAGAGCCGCGCTGTGACTCCGGTGAAGAGGTCAGTTGAAGTGCGCAGATTCCAGAGCAGCCGTGCGCTTCATCTCCACAGCTGCCCGCGCGCTCTTGAAGACTAGAACGCTCACTCCTCACTGTTTGTAATCCCCCTCGGCGGCCATGTTGGAATACTCGCTTCTTCAGATTCTGTACACAGCGCTGCAGGAACAATGTGGTCACTCTATGCTGCCTTCTCCAACGTGGATATTTGGAGACCTGCTTTAATGACCGTTGAGTTTTTGCTGGCACTGATCTAATGCTGGCTATGGTTCTGGAAGTCTTGACAGTACCCCCTTTCAAGAATGGTCCTTCCTAAGCGGGTTTGTTGGGGTATGCCTTATGAAAGGCTTCAACTAGTCGTGGGGCATTTACATGGACTGATGGTTCCCACGACCGCTCTTCAGGTCCGTAACCCTTCCACTCTATCAAGTAATACAGTTTGTTCCTCGTGACCTTGGAATCTAAGATTCTGCTGACTTCGTATTCTTCGCTAGATTCTACCACTATAGCAGGTGGAGAGTTTTTTAACCTGACCTTGTCTGGACTTTTCTTCAGAAGGGAAACGTGGAAGGTCGGATGAATTTTCAATGACTTTGGTAATTGTAACTTCGCCACTACAGGGTTAATGATCTTCTGAATCTTAAATGGCCCTATGAATCTAGGCTGAAATTTCCGATTACCCTTTAATCTCAAATGTCTTGTGGATAGCCACACCTGATCACCTTTTTTAAACTGTGGACCTTGTCTTCTCTTTTTGTCTGCCTGCTTTTTATAGGATTGTTTGGCCCTGATTAAGTTGCTCAATGCTCTTTTGTAAGAGCTCTGTAGCTCTTCCATTACTCTAGCCACGGCAGGGACCTCCCCAATCTGTTTTCCCAGTGTGATAGTCGGATGTCTGCCTGTGTTCAAGTAAAATGGAGTAAACCCTGTGGAATCATGAGTTGCGTTATTGTATGCGAATTCTGCAGTCCACAGTAATTCGGACCATTCCACATCCTGCTCTAACAGATAGAGGCGTAAATATTGTTCTAGATCCTGGTTCAACCTCTCGGTCTGACCGTCTGTCTCGGGGTGATAACTAGTTGAATAACGTGCATCTATGCCTAAGTTGTGCATAAAGGTCTTCCAAAATTTCGACATGAACTGTGACCCCCTATCTGAAATGATTACTTGTGGAATTCCGTGTGCCCGAATTATGTGTTGGTTGAATGTCTGCACTAATTGTGAAGCTGTGGGTACAGTATTGAAAGGAATGAAGTGTCCCATTTTGGAAAATGAGTCCACCACCACCAAAATCACTGTGTTACCTTGACTAGAGGGCAGATCCACTATTAAATCTAATGTCACGGTGTGCCAGGGGTAGGGTGCGTTTGGTAAGGGTTGCAATAACCCTTGCGGGGCCTGACGACTGGGCTTCCCCTTGATGCAGATTTCACAGGTCGAAACATATTGTCTTACTTGGGCTGCCAAATCTGGCCACCAAAAGTGTCGCCGGACCAGTTCTTCCGTCTTCTTGACTACTTTGTGGCCCGCCATCCGATCATCATGGCAACCTCTCAAAGCCTCTTCTTGAAGTTTTCTAGTGGGAAGATATAGCTTGCCTTCATGATATGGGAGTCCTTCGACAAGGGTTCTTTTACCATCTGCCTCGGCCCACTTACGAAGATCCTCTTCTGAGCAGACTTGCTGAATTTGTTCGTCGAATTCTTTCATTTGCATGGCTCCAATTATTTGTTTCAATGGAACTATGGGTTCTTCGACTGAAGGTTTCTCTTCGGCTGTTGGATTCATGCGTGAAAGAGCATCGGCCTTCCCGTTTTTCGCACCTGGTTTGTACGTGATCACAAAGTCAAATTCTGAGAAGTACAAGGACCATGTCAATTGACGTGGCGAAAGCGTTTTTGCAGACTTGAGGAATTGGAGGTTACGATGGTCTGTAAACACAGTGACAGTATGCTTGGCCCCCAGTAAGTAGTGTCGCCAATCTTGGAATGCTTCTCGAACAGCCAGAAATTCCTTGTCGGCGATGGAGTAATTGCGCTCCGTGTCCGACAGCTTCCTGGACCGGTAGGCCACCGGATGCAGTTGTCCCGTCGTTTTGTTCCTCTGCGACAAAATTCCTCCGGTTGCGAAGTCTGATGCATCAGTTTCAACGAAAAAGGCTTGTTCCGGATCAGGGTGCATTAGAATGGGGGCGCTAATGAAGGCTGTCTTCAAGTCCTGGAAGGCTTGTTCTGCCGTGGCAGTCCACACAAATTTTTGTCCCTTCTTTAGCAGGTGAGTGATGCGAGTGACCTTAGACGAGAAATTAGGAATGAACCTCCGGTAAAAATTGGCAAAACCAATAAAACTTTGGATTTCCTTCACACTCCCTGGTGATGACCACTCCTGAATGGTACGGACCTTTGAATTATCCATCTCGACCCCAGCTGCGGACAATATGAATCCCAAGAATTCCACCTTCTCGGCATGAAAAGAACACTTCTCCAATTTCACGTACAAGTGGTTATCCAAAAGCTTCTGGTGTATGGCTCGCACATGCTTGACGTGATCTTCCATTTTGTCGGAAAAAATCAATATGTCATCAATATAGACGACAGCCACTCGATCCAAGAATTCTCTCAGAACATCATTTACGAAGTTTTGAAATGCTGCTGGGGCATTGCTCAACCCATAAGGCATCACTTGATACTCAAACAACCCATACTTGGTCCGAAAGGCTGTTTTCCATTCATCACCCTCGGCCACTCTCACCAAATGGTAAGCTCCACGCAGGTCAAGCTTGGTGTAAATCTTTGCTCCTTTGACTTGATCCAATAGCTGATTGATTAGTGGTAATGGGTACCGATTTTTCACTGTGACTTGGTTCAAGGCTCTGTAATCGATACACATGCGGAGAGTCCCATCCTTCTTTGGCCGGAAGAAAAGCGGAGACGAAACTGGAGATTGTGATGGCCTTATGAATCCCATCCTAGTATACTCTTCCAAATACTCCTTGAGATAGATGTTCTCCTTTTCTGTGAGCGCGTAAACTCGACTGCAGGGCAGGTTGGCACCGGCTTCCAATTCGATCTTGCAATCATAGCTTCTGTGTGGTGGTAGTTTCTCAGCATTCCTTATGTCGAACACACTTGCCAAATCTTGGTATTCTTTAGGTATTTCCTCGGCGCTAACAGTGCAGATGTGGAGCGACAACTTGGCCAACTCCGTAGCCGGCGATCCCTCGCACTCTTCTGGATTCTTAGCAAAACAATTCCTCTGACAAAATTCCGAGTTCATCTTGACCGTTCTCCTCTCCCAATCTATAATCGGGTTATGTGTAGTCAACCATGGCAACCCCAAAATCACCTGGAACTGGGGTGCGTCTATGAGGTTAAATCTGATAAATTCTCGATGACCCTGCAACCCCTCCAATTCTAAGGTCTCCGTTTCTTCTACTATGGGTCCTGAAGTCAAATTGGAGCCGTCGACTGCCTTTACGACTTCGAGATTCTTCTTCTTGATCGCCTTTATGCCCATCTCTTGCGCATATTTCAGGTCACAGAAATTCCCCGTGGCCCCCGAATCAATCATGACTGAAACTTCTTCCAACTTCTGGGTTCCGAATTTGACTGTAAAAAATACGGTAAGATGAGGGGCTGCTGACTGCAATGTGTTAATCAGTTGCTGAGGTTCATGAGTTGACTGTTCGGAACATCCCACCAGGGCAACTCCTGTTACTGGTGGGATCGATCTTTTAACCCCTGGTTACTCTTGTTTCTCTTCAGACACTCCCTCACAAAATGTCCCGAGGTACCACAATACAAACACAACTGGTTTGCTCGCCTTTTGTCTTTTTCTTCTTGAGAGAGAGGGCCCCTGATGGAACCTATTTGCATTGGTTCCTCTCTGGTACCCGTATCAGGTTTTGAGGGTTCGGGTCTCATACGGTCTAGGCGTGGCACAAACGACTTGTAGTCTCGCTTCTTTTCTGACCTTCTTTCAAACAATCGATGCTCAATTTGAAGAACTAAATCTAGGAGTTCTGATATTTCCTGAGGACGTTTCGGAATCTGTGCCAATGCATCTTTTATTTCATCTTTAAGTCCACGATAGAATATTGCCGCACGTTTACTGTCGGGCCAATCTGTTTCGACGATTAATTTGTTGAACTGGGCTATATATGCTATCAATTCTCGATTGCCTTGCTTAAGATCTAGGAGTTCATTGTCTGTGGCTTGGTTGGCCGTTCTTCTATCGAATATTCGTAGAAATTCTTTCTTGAAATGATTGAAATCGTACAAGGCTGCATCGTTTCGAGAGACCAACGGCATAGACCAGGCTGCGGCGTCGCCGCTCAAGTAAGACAACATGAATGCGACCTTGGCTTGATCCTCTTTGAACACTACTGATCTGCACAAGAAATGTCCCCGCTAAAGCGTTCTGGGTTGGCTAAGGGGACAATAGGTGCCACTGAATGAATCACTTGCGTGGCCACTTCTGCACCAGAGTTATGAGAGGAGTTGAAACTAGGTAAAGGAGTTGTTCCCGCTAAGAGTTCCTCTAATTTCTGTTGAACGTGACGAGTTTCTTGTTGGGACCTTTTTACCTCATCCCTAAGGACTCTATTCTCTTCTGTGGAACGTGTAAGCTGGGCCTGTAACCCTTCTAGGATTCCCGCCAAGGAGTTCATATCAAATCCCTCAGCCATGTCGACTCGAGTGAAAGGTTTGCACTTCAATCTGTCAGAAGCTCCGAGTAACACTGGAGTCGACACTGATTCCTATGCCCACTACCTCTGAAAAAGAACTCAAGGAAACACTCTGGACAATTACTGTGAATTAATTGGAAAATAACAGGCGAAGTCTCTTACCCTCAGTATGATCTGGACTAGCCCCAGGAGGTGATAGATGACGGGTAATTCTCTGTTCCTCACAAGTAGTCAAGGCGAAGAATTAAATGGAGAATGACTAGACGACACACTTGAGGAATTGGAATGGAGAAAGTTCTGACTCGAGGATTGAATGCTGAAGTTGACACTGAATGACTTAAACCTTGCTATAAGTAAACTAATATATGTCCTATAGAACTGACTGAACTATGGAGGAGTTCTGACCCCTACTCTGATACTAGAAAAGTCTACTAGAATTTCATGAAGTGGCACCAACTAAATACATACTACGAATTCTTCAAATAAAGTCACTTGCCGGAATCCCACGTTGCGCATGCGATAAGAACAACCAAAACAGAAGCGCTGACAGGAATTTCCTCAGAACAAGAACTTCACTCAGAGCCGCGCTGTGACTCCGGTGAAGAGGTCAGTTGAAGTGCGCAGATTCCAGAGCAGCCGTGCGCTTCATCTCCACAGCTGCCCGCGCACTCTTGAAGACTAGAACGCTCACTCCTCACTGTTTGTAATCCCCCTCGGCGGCCATGTTGGAATACTCGCTTCTTCAGATTCTGTACACAGCGCTGCAGGAACAATGTGGTCACTCTATGCTGCCTTCTCCAACGTGGATATTTGGAGACCTGCTTTAATGACCGTTGAGTTTTTGCTGGCACTGATCTAATGCTGGGTATGGTTCTGGAAGTCTTGACACCCTGTTAAAGCTCCAACAGACCCCTCTCTTTCCCCCATTCCCACCAGTCTTTGTTTGGTGGTCGCCACCGGGGCCCGCTCGAAAGGGCACTGCGGGCTGTTGGCGGGAAAACCCCGACCCATTCCCGCCTGGCGAGGACGTCTTCGTCGCTCCCGGCAGGAGCTGCTTCTGCCAAGAAATCGAGTCGAGACAATCCCACGTCAGAGATGAATCGTACTCTTTGGCCTTGCGGAATTTCATATTGTAACCCATCCACTCATTGCCCTCATATGTTTCATAAAAATCCATTATTCGTGCCTGATAGCAAGACAATTCAGGCAAAACCTCAGGCTTACGCTCCCCAATAATTGCAGTAAACATCGCAAAGGCCTTGGCCCAATTTGTGATTGTCTCATCAACCCTGAATCCCGCCATCTTGGCTCGCCATACACTCGGGTGCCACAAATCTATCTGCGTCTTAGCATACTCCATCTCGCGATGGTCAGTCAGCAGGGAAAACATATTTACATACTTGTCAGCCCATATCAATTCTTTTGTGGCCAACGGAATATGCTGAACCACTCGCTCCCGTCTTGAGGGCAAAGAGCCCTCCCCCGCCATTGGCAATGCCTGCTTACCCGGCTCCGTTGTCGTTCCCGCTGTTTTTTCCACGCCAGCTGCCGGTCCTTCCGGTGTCACCTGTGGGGGGACAAGAGGGAGAATCGCCTTTGCGGCATCTCGCGACTGCCGCAACTGCTGTATTAGTAACCTGGCCTCATCGGCCGTGTCTCCAGGTGCCGTAGCACCCCCTGCTTTTCTGCCGAGCCATGCGGCCAACTGGGCGGCTAATTCAGGAGGCATGTCCTCCTCGTTAGCGGGCGTAACCACAACCGGAATCAGCTGACCCGCGTCTGGGATTGGTACCGGGATCTCGACTGGAGTGGCAGGGATCGCCGGGGGTACTTCGGGGACCAGAACCTCCCCTCCTGCCGCCCTATTCCTGACCCATTTACCCCTACCCTCGGGGACAACTCCCGGCAATGCCGGGCCTATCACCTTCTTTGGTTTACCCGGATTGTTCATCGCAGCCATCTGCTTCTTCATGTTTGCCATATCTCGGCCAAGCGCCGGGACCATAACGACGTTTCGTTCGATCTTCATCATTCTGCTTACCAGCATGTGAAGCACCTGGTCAGTCTCGAGCTTCTTTCCTGCCTTCTTGCCAGACATTGTTTTTGAGTATTCGATCCAAGTTGACCAACGCAGTCCTGGATCCGTAGCCTCGAAGTAGCTGAAAGAGAAACACAAGAATTACAAGTTCTCAAAATTGCTCCTTGTTCCGTCGAGGGCTCACGTGCATCGAGTGGGTGCAGCTTCCAAGCACAGGAACAAGAGGATGCTTCTTCGGATTCCCGCTCCTTTTATTCCTCTTCGGGAGGGCGTGAACCCTCCGCCGGTACGCCTACTGGGCGTGGCCATCGGTGTAGGTGTCTAGGACAACCCCTCTTGGGCGGGAAAAGGCGCGCCCCGGCTACGCCGCTTCGGGCATACCAGCCGAGACCCGCCCCCCCGCCCAAAATGGTTTCCCGGGAGGATCCGGGCCCCCAACCATACGTTCGGGGGGACCTAGTGGTCGCCCCTTTCCATTCTAACCCTACTGTGCCAATGAAGCTATTCCTCTCTCACCTTACCCACCCTAGCATCTAAGTGACTTCTGTCCCCCCTAAGTTCTACTCATCCAATACCTCAGGATTAACCGAGGGCAGAGTTTGTGGAGTTGTACTATGCGGAACTCTGCAAAGTGCAAAAACCTCCACCGCTCTACCCAGAGCTCCTCAAGTGGCAGAGTATGATAGAAGAATGCCGTTTGCGGTGATTGCACAGTGCCAGATGCTTGTCCGCACTGTGCAATCATTGCGAACGGCACCTTGGACAGTGTAGGGGTCTCTGCTTTCCTTTTCTGCAGCTCGAGTAGATTTTTACTCGAGCAGCATCTTTCTCAACGCGAACGGGTAGTTTCTCAATGCAAGCAGTCTCGACTACTCGCAATGAGATATCTGACCCCCGCATTGAGAAATCTCGTAGGGAGGTTGATTTTTCATACTTGCGTTCACCAACTTGATGTTGACGCTCACAAATCAGGAAAAATCTCACCAGGAGGTTGATTTTCCTTGCTCGCGCTCGCCAACTTGATGTTGATGAATGCGAGCGAGGAAAAAAACTCTGCATAGCGTGCAGAGCGGAGTTTTTCAGAACTCCGTGAGCTCTGCGTAACCCAGAGAACGGAAAACTCAGCAAACTCCGCAAGCGGAGTGGAGTTCACCGCCCAGGGTTACTCAGGATACCAGCTCCCCAACTAACAAAATCCCACAGCTGACTCTCTCTGACACTTATGTAGACAATCTCAATAGCATTACCTGCCATCCCCCTCTACCTGTTATTTGGTCCGATCATTTTATCATAAACTTTTCAATCAATATATCTGATTATCACAAATCTTCCACTAGTTTACACCCACATAAAGCCAGCAGGAACTGGAAACGCCTCGACAATGGCAAACTTAACATCTGCCTTGAGAATTCTAGACCCACGCCTCCCACTATCTTTACTAAGGATGTGTCTACTATCAACTCTTGGCTGATATCAGCCTTAGATTCTTGCCTTCCAGCTAAGAGGAATAAGCCTCATATCCACCATCCACCGGCACCCTGGTTTAATGATACACTTCGCCAGGAAAAATCTCGCTGCAAGAAACTGGAACGCATCTGGCGCTCCAACTATTGCATGGATAATAAAAAAGATATAAGACTGCCCTTCATGCATACCATTCTGCCTGTGACACCGCCAGAGCTAACCATGCCAATATTACTATACTTAATGCCCAAAATCGACCTAAGGCTCTTTTCAAAGTTGTAAAAGATCTCTCAGGCATGTCCTCTTTACCCAAAGACCCCTGTCTTGACACAGAACAATGTAACTCCCTCGCCAATTTTTTTCTTGAGAAAATAGATATAATCTACGCTAACTTTAGCGTCCCTTCTCCTGATTTTTCCATCTCTGATCCACCAACATCCAACTTCTGTTCTATTGAGGCATCTAGTCTAACTCCCCCTGCCCCCAAACTACACTCTTGGGATCTGATCTCGTTCTCTCTTTTACAAAAATACCTCAATGAAATAAAAACTGGTTCTCCTCTTGACCCTATGCCTCCGCAAATACTTGGCACCCTGGATCCTTATACACTTCAGATCATCTTAGATCTTCTGAATGCTTCACTGGTGGAAGCCACGGTTCCTAAAGAATGGAAGCACGCGATGGTGGTTCCATTGATAAAAAAGGCCAATGCGGACCCAAATAATCCCTCTAATTTCTGGCCTATCTCTCTGCTCTCATGCTACTCCAAAATTCTTGAAAAACACGTCAATTCTCTTCTCACTTCTTATGTTGAATCCTCTAATTTCCTTCACTGCTCTCAATCCGCGTTCAGGGCCGGCTTCTCCACTGAGACCACTCTTCTTGGAGTGTCAGAGACCATCAGAAGACAGGTGGACAATGGGGAGACAGTGGCACTCATTCTGTTAGACTTGAGTGCCACATTTGACACTGTCTCCCATTCCATCCTTTTGTCCACCTTGAAATCTGTGGGCATTGACGGCTCTGCCCTGGCCTGGATTGCCAGTTTTCTTTCTGACCGCACTTTTCAAGTTTTCTCCTCAACTTCTGTCTCTTCCATCTATGCTTCCTCTCACGGTGTTCCCCAAGGTTCTATCCTCAGCCCCCTTTTCTTTAATCTTTATGTGAGACCTCTAGCTTTCCTGGCTGAGCAAGCAGGTCTCACGATTTACTCTTATGCAGACGATACTCAAATCGTCTACTCTCTATCAACAAATAAACACCTGCCCACGTCTTCCCTGCAGTCTGGTCTGGAACAAATTTCCAACTGGAAGCATAGACATAAATTAAAATTAAACGGTGACAAAACGGAGTTGCTTCTATTTGGTCCAAATCCATCGCTCTGGGGCCCGCAACACTGGCCTCAGCAGATGGGCCCTACTCCTACCCCTTCAGCTACAGTTCGTAACCTTGGGGTCCTCCTTGACAATCAGCTGTCAATGAAGCAACATGTGGTAAAAGTCTCAGCCACCTGCACTACCATCGTAAGGTGGCTAAGAAAGATCACGTGGATGCTTCCAGCTGACACCCTGAGGACCTAGTCCAGGCCCTTGTCACTTCACGGATGGACTACGGGAACATTCTTCTTCTGGGTGCCTGCAAGGAGGTCACCAATAAATTACAGGTGGTTCAGAACATGGCAGCTCGCCTCATCTGTAATCTGCCTGCCAGGTCCTCGGTCTCCGTCCATCTGCGCAAGCTGCACTGGCTACGCATCGAGAGCCGAGTGAAATTTAAAGCTCTGTGCATTATGCATCAGATCAAATCTGGCAAAGCCCCGAAATACTTGTCCTCCCTAGTACAGGATTATGTCCCTACCCGCACTCTGACATCCTCTACGCAAAATAAGTTTCAAATCCTGCGCTTTAACAGAGCCAAAATGGGCGGTCGCTCGTTTGCGCTGCTAGCACCTTCCCTATGGAACTCTATGCCTCAACCCCTGCGATCCGAAATCTGCTATCTTAAATTCTGCAGGGGAATTAAGACCTGGCTTTTTAATTCTTAAAATGTGTGCCCATTCCGTCCCAGCTTACCTGAACTTTTGTTTGTTCACTAGCGCCGGGAAACCTCCGGGTAGCTGCGCGCACAATAAATGCAATTATAATAATAATAATAATAATAATAATGCCTTAGCCAATAGCCCTTTCCTTGGCCTTTAATTGTGAATAATCCCGCACCCATATGGCCATCTGTGTGCTTTATTGGGGCCAATCTCCCTGGGCCATTGTCATGTTGCTGCACTTATCTGGAGATTAAACTGAGTTTACTGTTTGAACGTTTGTTTGAAAGCTACATGCCACCTCACCTGTGATCTCTTAATCTGTAACTTCTAGTTTGCAGAGTTTACCTGACCACGTATTTCTGAATAGAGGTTGATAGAGAGTTCATGACATGCAAGTTTGGTAATAGAGATGCAATTTCGCCCCTGAATGTGAGTGTATCATTATGAACATTGGCATTGATTTTACCAATATTATCACAACTACTATCATAAGATGACAATACTCACATTATCCTCTTGATCTCCAAAAACCTGGCCTCATGGTGGTGAGGTTCAACCAGTGTATGTCGAACAATAGCAGTTATATAAAAGACAACTCTTTGAAGCTGAATGCAGACAAAACTGAGGTTTTTTTATTTGGGTCCCAGGAATTCTGCTACTCTAACATCTGGCATCCAGAAGCCTGTGGACCTCTCCACAGCCCAGTAAAGGCAGCAAAAAATGTTGGTGTTATATTTGATAATACTTTGAGGTTTGAAATACATGTCAGTCATACTACTAGTACTTGTTTTTACATTATAAGGATTTGAAAAAAGATCTTTTCTTATATTCCGGCAGAGTTGCACCAATCAGTAGTCATCCCCTTAGTCACCTTGCAGTTTGATTATTGTTATGCAATGTACCTCAACATTAACAGGTCTACCCTGAATAAACTTAAGGTTGTACAGAATGCGGCTGCTCACCTCGTTCTAAACATCTCCAAGAGGCTCTCGGTTAGAGACAGTATCCACTCTCTTCATTGAGTTCCAGTTAGGAAGCAAATTTCCTTTAAGGGTGGATGTACTGTTTTCTTGGCTTCGCATAAGAACGGCCCTAGCCAACTGAATGCATTATTTCATTGGTATGCACCTAGTAAGTCTCTTAAATCCACTCATCTTAAAAACGTCAAAATTCCCATATTAGGAAGGAAAGATGGGGAGGATGTTTCTTTTCAGTTGTCGCTACCATGCTGTGTAACACCCTGCCAGCTTATTTCTCTGAAGCAGACTCCCTCATGCCCTTTAAAAAACATCTGAAAACCTGGTTTCTCTCACTATAGTTCTCTGACTTCTTGGTTGGTTTGACTCTATTGACTAGTGTTTCTTGCAATGGCGCTTTGGTACCTGAGGGTTTTAGTGAGCTTCATAAAGCTAGTTTTCTCCAGTTTAGTGGTTTGGTATAGGCTAACTGGCGCCACTTAGACAGTCTCACAGTATTATCCAGGTACAAATGTTTATCTTTCACGGTGCTACAAGGTAGAAGGAACCACCTAATCCTTCCAAAACCAGCTTACGCTTCAAAACAGAAACAGACTCCTTAGCCCACGTATATCACAATATAGTTCTGTATTGGTGTTGCCACCTCAATTGACACAATTGCAATACGTAGTCCTTGGTAATACAAGTATTCAATTTTATTCTTGAATGTTGCACGTTCTCCACACAGCCGACACGTGTTTCGTCGTGACCGGGAATATAACCCAACGACTTTTTCAAGGCTGTAGAAGTTCAAAATAAACAGATATGTAGCCATTTAGAGTACACTCCTTTTAACATACGTTAAAATTAAACTACAATTACCACATCTCATGTGGCCCTTGTCATGCAAATTTCTGCTCTCAAATGTCTAGTTTGGTACCTTACAAGCCGTATAGTACACATCCAGTGAGTAAGTGTGATCCACATCTTGATAAGGTGTTACATTGATATTATCCACATATCCACATATTTTTGATATAAAGTCATTTTTTGATTGAGTATCCTTTGAGTAATAGTTAACACATAACGTACCTCATTATCTTTGTAGAGGTCTATGATCCCGTATGATCTGGAGAGATCTAAAATCTATAAATCTTATTAAGGCGTGGGTTTCATATATAAAATTGTGTCGTGACCGTCATGCTTTTGATGTGTATTTAAAACACCCCGAACCTCCACCCTGTGTCAAAATTCTCTTTCTAAAGTACCGTGAGGTGATTCGTGCCTATAGTTGTCTTAAATTTGTATGACATGTAGTGGTATGTGATCGATATTTCAACCATAAATACCTATTTTCAAATCCGTTTTCTTTTACTGTAAAATAAAGTAAAATTATGGAATTGTATATTTCCATTATATAGATGAGTAGCATATTATCAATGGTTCTACATTTATTCGAAGTGGTTAACTTACTTATTATGCGGTGATAATTCCAACCCGCATAGGGGTTCTGCGGGGGTCTTCTTCTTATAATGTCCACTCTATTGTGTCCAATGGACTTCACTCCACACTTAGGTTAAGTTTGGCTGAAAGGAAGTTCAGTATCCTGTATTAGTATCTATTGTAAATTAAGAAGCCATTAATATTAAGTAAATTCTTTTTGTTTTATTTCCTTTTTCTATTTAACTGGAAATGATTACACCCGTACCCGGAAGGATCCCCTCCTTAGTATTATGTCTCATGACAAATTGTCGATATTTACCCAAGTAATATGGCTTTCGCTAAACCCACATATAGTTATCTCTAACACTGACTATTTTTCACAGTGTTTTCCTATTGTACACTGAGCTTATCAGAACAGTCCATTGCAGTGTTTAAATGCACTTGTCCTTGTATACCAGTATTAGTGCCACTCGTTTCTTTCCACCCGCTAAGGAGGCTATAATTTCTATATTTAAACATCCAAATCACTGTGATATGTGAGCGCATTCTTCCGCAGTACCTATTCAGTTCCGCTTACCTTTCGCCTCGATAATTTATTATTCTTCCCGTGCCCCCGTTCAGTATTAGCGTGTTCGCTCAATCGTTACACTTTTCGAATGCCCCGCGTCTTTATTTTAGACACACTTCCGTGTTTCAAGCAGAGGTATCCGATTGGTTGTTGTGGGTCATATGATCCCCGTTTCACATATCTCTGTCTGTTGGTCCGGAGCAGTCTCGTGGGTCTATCTAACCACAACTTTTCGTGGCGAATTAAGGCGCCATTTTGTAACATTCTATTTTAAATGAAATTTCGATTATGGACATGTAGTCAATATAATATAACAGTCATTCTAAGACTTTTCGAGACATACCTCACATTTTCTGTTGGGTATTATCAGTTATCCTACCCATCACATATATTTAAATAGTTTGATTATTGACACGAGATTTTAGGTTAATACTTATTTGTTTCCCTGATCTATATGTAGCACCATTCATTTTTATAAAAAGGATTGTAGCCACTAATTCAATTCTCATAAACGAATTAATTTAGGTCATATTTTTAAGTTCAGTTGAAAAACTTATTATTTCTTTCGGTTCATGTTGGCCTGATTAGAACCAATCATTATTTTATACATTGGATCAGTTTATCTTCTATAGAAACATTGGGATGTTATATTCTTCGGTTTTCACAGAAGCACGTAAAAGTGTCCCGTGCGGTGAAACATATTATGAGGGGTCAAGTCCTGGTTGATAGATGGGCTCAGTTACGGACCGCTTATCATTGTGTCATGCATATTATCCACATTTCCCCTATAATTTGTGTGCTATTGTGAGTGTTTCCTCTGGGTGGTGCTACTTAATACTTACCAGTATTCTTAAACGTGTGTGTTTAGAACAAGTTGTGAAGTATGTCCGTATGTGTTCATAAGTATTTCTTAGTGAACTATTGATCTCTCCAACATGTAGGGTCAGTACATAGTCATGGTGCTTACAATAATGGATAGTTATTTTGTCCCATTTCATATACATAAATCATCAGGAATACATTATTTTTATATATATACATTGGAAACATAAATCACATTATCAGAAAGCATTCTCTATTTTAAACTGTCCTCATGTATCTGTTATGTCCCTAGAAAGTAATGTAGTTCATGGTCAATGTTTAAACCATGTTCCACACTGCGCATTTTCATGATCCAGAGAGCCTCTCTCTGTCTCAGTGTTAGCTCCCTATTTCCGCCTCTAGGGTGTCTAGGTGTATGTTCTATTCCAAAGAATTCAAACATTCGGTGTGTTTTTTGTGCGGGGCAGATTGACATATGGGCAGCCACAGGGTATCGCATATCCCCTTGTTTAACTGCCCTGATGTGTTCATTAATTCTTTCCCTCAACATCCATATAGTACTGCCAATGTATTTTTTAGCACATTTGCAGACAAGAATATATGTCACGAATTTTGTCATGCAGTTGATATTAGTGTGAATGAGGTATTTTCTCCCAAAAGGACCCTCGAATTCTGTCACTTTTTTGCAGGCCCATTTGCACGCACTGCAGTTGTTACAACCATAAAATCCCTTTGAGTGTTTATCCAACCAACTGTCAGGGGTTTTTACATTTGGATAGCTTGGGCTTAGTAGGTTTCTGATTGTTCTCCCTTTTCTATAGGTCAGTGTTGGTCTTTCAGATATGTAATCCTTGAGAACAGTGTCCGTTCTAAGCAGATGCCAATGTTTGGTTAAGCTTTTCATTAGTATTCCAGACCAGTTGTTGTAGCCTGTTACTAGTCTTATCTTGTCATCTTTCTTTTTGTTGCTTGACTGTTCTTTTAAAGTATCTGCTCTTTTGATTTTATTTATCCTCAGTTCGGCTTTTTTTTTAAATTTTCATATTATAGCCACGGTTCTTAAATCTGTTCAGAACTCCCTTTTTATTGTGTTCAAATTTCTCATCTTTACTGCAGTTACGTCTAGTACGTACAAGCTCACCATACGGAATCGCTCGTATTTGGTGTGCAGGATGAGCACTGGACGCATGCAAGAGTGAGTTGCACGCTGTCGGTTTTCGAAATAGTCTGCTGTGGATTTTGTCATTATCAGCAAAGAGTTCTATATCTAAAAAAGGTATTTTAGTGTTACTTGATTCCATTGTGAACTTGATGTTAAACTCATTGCTGTTTAGATACGTATGAAATTCTATTAGTTTGTCTGTAGTTCCCGTCCAGATCATGATGCAGGCGTCTATGTACCTGCCCCAGTAAAGAATTGAGTCATTCCATTCTGTGCCTAATGGGCCCCAGATCATCAACTCCTCGAACCAACCCATTACTAGGTTCGCATACGAGGGTGAAAACCTGGAGCCCATTGCTACACCTTGTTTTTGTCTGTACCACTTGTCTTTGTACAGGAACACATTATTGTCCAGTATAAGTTCTATCATTTCTACCAGCATCTCGGTATGTAACCAAGAACTGGCAGATCTTTTGCTTAGCATTTTCTTAATTGCCGTTAGGCCTATTTCTCTTTTGATGCATGTATATAGTGATACCACATCTAAGGTGACTAATGACATGGTATCTTCCCAGGTTAGGTCAGCCATTATACCTAAGATATGTTTAGTATCCCTGATGTGGGATGGGAGATTCCCAACCAGTGGTTTTAAAAAAAATATCTACATACTCAGATATCTTTTCTGTGGGTCCACCAATACCTGATATGATTGGTCTACCCGTGGGAAATTTGTCTGTTTTATGTACCTTAGGGAGGGTATATATACACGGGTATCTTGGACGATCAACTCTAAGGTACATGTGTTCATTATCGTCCAGGAGACCTGAACCATGCCATTTTTTTAAATGTAAGTTGATGTAGTTGGTAAGTTTCCACATAGGGTTATTTGATAGTTCTTCATAGCATTCAGGGTTAGCTAATTGTGATAATATTTCTGTTTCGTAGTCACTAGTACTCATGACCACCATGTTGCCCCCTTTGTCCGCTTCCCTGATTGTTACATTTTCGTTTTCACTCAGTTCTTTTAATGCTATTCTTTCCCTATGAGTTAAATTGTCTCTTTGTATGTGTGATGCTGTTTCTTTGACTTCATGTTTATCCAAATCTGCAGATACGAGTTTATGGAAAACATCAATACTATTCCCCGCAGTTAGAGTCGGTGTCCACTTGGATTTGTCTTTAAGGTTGCTTGATATATTGTGATCCATATGTATGTCTAAATCTCTCATTACCATTTCCATTGTGTTAACTTCATCCTCACAATCAGTAATGGATAATAATAATCTAGTGTTTTGAATATCCTCAATTGATTGATCATTACATATCAATACACCAAGATTTGGTTGCAGATCTTTATTTGTGGTCTTATTCAAATCAAAATGTTTCTTTAATTTAAGACGTCGGATACATTTAAACAAATCTATTTTAGTGGTGCACAGATCCCCAATATCATTTGGACAAAAGCTCATACCCTTCTGCAATACAGAGATCATATCATCAGTCAACACAGCATCACTTAGATTCATTACAGTAACATTATTTATTTCTTCTGATTCGCATTCCATGACCTGGTTCTCATTCCTGGTCGACCTGTATTTGTTTCCCCCTCTCCTGCCTCTCCTTGTCTTCCTGGAGTAGCCTGTCTGCGGTTTTCTCTGTTCCCTGTTTTTATTCTGCGTATCTCCAATAAAAAATTATTGGTTTCATTGTTGGTGTTGCTAGCACCACCTGCATCTTCTTGTTCACTTCCACTGGTATGTACAGTGTTTAGAGATGAAGTGCTAGAGCTGGCAGATCTATTTGCTCCTGCATTTTGGGTGGTAGTTTTACTGACTAAATGATCATACTTCTTTGCGAAGGTAAATATTCGACCACTGGTATAGTCTTTCTCATCCCTTCTTAATTTTCTGCTCTTACGTTCCTTAATGTCTGCAACATGACGCTGTAAGATATCTTTTAAGATTGCATAGTTTTTATCAGTTGCCTCAGGTAAATTTAAATCCTTAATTTCTGACTCCAGTTTCTCTATATCCTTCTGTAGAAGAGTAACCTTTCTCTCACAGTTAATAATCAGTATGTTCATTAACCTGTTAGAATTGTCCGTGAGTTCCTTTTCCCAATCTAGAAGGAGGTCAGGCTCCAAATCCTCATATGTGGGGATAATTTGTGATCTCAGCCCTCTGGGTATGCGCTTAACTTTAAAATATTGTTTCAAGGTAGCCGCATCCCACCACCTTGATAACTCGTTCATTCTGAGTCTCTCTAATCTAATGAATTTTTGTTTTAGACCTTCATTTCTTGTAGATTGTCCTCCCTGTGCTGATGTACTAGGGCCACGTTGGTCTATATTATTAAACAGATCCTCCGCTTCCTTGTCTCTCTGGTTCTTATCATTGCTGAAGCTGTTCATTGTGATTCTAGGGCGGCCACCTATTGATACACAGTTTTCTCCAGTTTAGTGGTTTGGTATAGGCTAACTGGCGCCACTTAGACAGTCTCACAGTATTATCCAGGTACAAATGTTTATCTTTCACGGTGCTACAAGGTAGAAGGACATGGCTAAAGAACAACAAGGGCACCCAACGAGTCAGCACAGGACCTTGGGGAACATAGTCTATATTTAACAACAGTGGTCCTATGCATGCATTGTTACGACGTAATGAATATAGACACAATGGAACTATATTTGTTGTAGCGATTTGTCCAGCCGGACAGTGATCACTTAAGAGTTTTTACTGATTTTAAAATTAAAGAAAAAGTTATCTTACATTCACGAAGAGTGAGACACAGCCTGTGCCTTCACGCTTACAAATTGGCAAAGTAGAGGGATAGAGAGAGGCAAAGAGAAAGGTAGGTTTAGGCAAGGAGTGAGCGATTTCTGAGCAATGGAAAAGTAGCAGAAATTCAGTTACACCATTATTCCCAACTCTTAATAAGTATACATTTGCATATATGGTGTAAGAAGTCGACGACGTTTCGATTCCATAACATTAATACAAGGAATCATCATCAGCAAGCTGGGTGCCACATCGTGTATCTTCACCGCCACAAAGCCATAGGCTCGAACCTCCACGCCCTATTATTGGCGTTGCATTACCGCGACCGAGCGAACTGCACTGGCCATATCCCTAAGGACCGCCCGAACTTTTACACCAAGGACTCATCACTCCGCGCCTCTATTTTGACGCTGGATCCACCCTCGCAGCCCGTTATTTTAAGAGGGCTACATACATGCCGGTGTACATTTAAACTGGCTATTGGCTTCACCTAATTACAAGCCTGCAAGCACCTTGAGAACGTATGAACTATTTTCGTCCGCCAGCTTATCCTGCTGGCTATTGTGTTATGCAAACTTTAGGCACAAAACTTTTGTCCTGATGATGATTCCTTGTATTAATGTTATGGAATCGAAACGTCGTCGACTTCTTACACCATATATGCAAATGTATACTTATTAAGAGTTGGGAATAATGGTGTAACTGAATTTCTGCTACTTTTCCATTGCTCAGAAATCGCTCACTCCTTGCCTAAACCTACCTTTCTCTTTGCCTCTCTCTATCCCTCTACTTTGCCAATTTGTAAGCGTGAAGGCACAGGCTGTGTCTCACTCTTCGTGAATGTAAGATAACTTTTTCTTTAATTTTAAAACCAGTAAAAACTCTTAAGTGATCACTGTCCGGCTGGACAAATCGCTACAACAAATATAGTTCCATTGTGTCTATATTCATTACGTCGTAACAATGCATGCATAGGACCACTGTTGTTAAATATAGACAAGGTAGAAGGAACCACCTAATCCTTCCAAAACCAGCTTACGCTTCAAAACAGAAACAGACTCCTTAGCACACGTATATCACAATATAGTTCTGTATTGGTGTTGCCACCTCAATTGACACATCTATGCCTCAACCCCTGCGATCCGAAATCTGCTATCTTAAATTCTGCAGGAGAATTAAGACCTGGCTTTTTAATTCTTAAAATGTGTGCCCATTCCGTCCCAGCTTACCTGACCTTTTGTTTGTTCACTAGCGCCGGGAAACCTCCGGGTAGCTGCGCGCTCAATAAATGCAATTATAATAATAATAATAATAATAATGCCTTAGCCAATAGCCCTTTCCTTGGCCTTTAATTGTGAATAATCCCGCACCCATAT